>NW_026665174.1:0-1692 GCF_009828535.3 Hylobates moloch | reverse complement strand
ACTTATGCCTGGGAATGATGTCAAGGCCAAGAGTAAATATATAAAATTATTGCCATAATGGATAAAGTTTCCTAAGGCTCAAGTATTCATTAAAATGACCAATGTCAAACAACATGTGTAACTGGGTACTGACTCAGTGGAAACCTAAAATAACTATTACACGAGACCCCAGGTGGCCTAATTAGTCAAACAGACTCCTGGAGCCATTTTACATGTACAAATCCCCCCTTAAACTGAAACTTACTGAAAAATATCTGAGTTATCACTGATTAGTATACCATTTAGTTGACGGTAAATGTATCCAAACCTATTTTACACACATATGCTCACACATAAAATCATGCAATCGTCCATATCATTATTGGAAGTACCATAGAAAGATCTGGGTTAAAACCCAGCTCTACCACTTAATGGATATGAAATCTTGTTAATTTTCATGTATCTGAAATAAAAAGAGACAAGATTAAAGAAAACACTTAATGTATTTATCATGCCTAAATACAGGAACTGGCCAGTAGTTTGCATTCAGTAAGTGTAGGTTCTTTACTAGCCCTGTCATTCAGATGATATAATCATTTTGTTTCTAAGATGCATAAAGCCAAAATATATAAAAATTTATTCATATTTCTTGTATGTATTTCTTGTATTCTTACATTTCTATATGTAGAAATATATTCAGAGGCCCTACCAGAAACAAAAGTTTTTGCTTCTTGTAGCCATTATATTGTTGACAAGGATATTTATTTATTATTATTACTATATTTGAGATGGAGTTTCGCTCTTGTTGCCCAGGCTGGAGTGCAATGGCACGATCTCGGCTCACCACAACCTCCACCTCCAGGGTTTGAGTGATTCTCCTTCCTCAGCCTCCCGAGTAGCTGGGATTACAGGCGTGTGCCACCATGCCCAGCTAATTTTGTATTTTTAGTAGAGACTGGGTTTCTCCATGTTGGTCAGGCTGGTCTCGAACTCCCGACCTTAGGTGATCTGCCTGCCTCGGCCTCCCAAAGTGCTGGGATTACACACATGAGCCACCGCGCCCAGCCAACAAGGATATTTACTTATTGTACTTGTTTATTTTCTATACCCCAATGTATGCAGTGAATACTGCCTTTTATTTGCTTGAGTAGGGAACTGCATGTGGCCAATGGAATTCCTGTTATTTTCCTATATCTTATAAATTATCTGGTCTATTTGAATTATTTTCCTGTCTTCATTGGTATTTTCTACACCTATTAATGTATTACCCATGAACTTAATTAAAGTGCTGTTTACTGGTACTCCTTACAGATTATTAATGAAATGTTAATTAATTAAAGGCCTAGCACTATCAAAATCTCTAACATAATGAATGAACCTCTCTCATTCTATTATATTTTAGTTCTCATCCTAGAGTCATTTCACAGAGGTCCTGGCTAATAAAATAATCAACTGAATCTTAAAATGATTTTTCAAGATTTGATGCTAGATTAAAGTTTTCTTTTTTTTTTTTTTTTTTTTTACATTAAAGTTTTCTATCATGGCTAATTATGTTAGGTAGCACAAATAAATGCATGATGTTAACGTTATGCCAGATGAGACAACAGAAAGGTTTCTTGTTCACAAATAGGCACTCAAAAAGTTTTTAACAGGCCGGGCGTGGGGGCTCACACCTGTAATCCCAGCATTTTGGGAGGCCGAGGCGGGTGGATC
>NW_026665173.1:0-1693 GCF_009828535.3 Hylobates moloch | reverse complement strand
CGGGTGGATCACCTCAGGTCAGGAGTTCAAGACCAACCTCGCCAACATGGAGAAACCCCGCCTCTACTAAAAATACAAAAAAATTAGCTGGGCATAGTGGCGGGCACCTGTAATCCCAGCTACTTGGGAAGCTGAGGCAGGAGAATCACTTGAACCCGGGAGGCGGAGGTTGCAGTAAGCTGAGATTGCACCATTGCACTCCAGCCTGGGCGACACAGTGAGACTCCGTCTCAAAAAAAAAAAAAAACAAAAAAAAAATGCTATGCCATTACTAAGTAGGGCTTCTGCTAGCAGTTCTAGAATTGTTCAAATAATTTTCTGCATTAATGGAAAAAGCATATCGTTATCTCCATAGATGTCAAAAAGGCACTTTATAAATTCAACATCTGTTCTTGGTTAAAATTTCCTAAAAAAAGTAACAAAAAATGGATGTTTCTTTTGCATGATACACAATATATCCAACCCCAAACCAGCGTCATGCTTAATGGGTAAATACTAGGAACATTCCACATAAGGATGTTCACTATTAGCAGCTTGATTTATCATCATTGTGGGCTATTGACAATAAAGTTCAAAAAAAATTAGAATAAGGAGGAGGTGAAATTATTATTTGCAGATGTGATTACCTCATAAACTCACGAAAATCAATGTTCGAAAAGCTATTATAAACAGTAAGAGAATTCAGAAGGTGGCTGGATGTATAATTTAAATGTGAAAGTAAGTAGTGTGTATGTATAAACAACTAACTAGAAGACAAACTAGAGGAAAATAAATCATTTAGATTAACAAGAAAAGGAAAAAAAAACAAAAAAAACTGATATTAAATTTAAACAGAAGTATGCTTGATCTAGATGAGTGATTCTCAACTGGGGATGACTTTGCCACCCAGGGGACATCTAGCAATACCTAGAGACATTTTTTATTGTCTAATTTCAGTAGTGCTGAGGTAGAGGAGCCTTGATCTAGGTAAAGAAAACTTTAAAATGCTACTTAGGACCACAAAAGAAGGCTAATCTATGTTCTTGGATAAGAAGCTCCTAAATGGTAAAATACATAAAATTTTCCTAAATTGTTATATAAATACAATGAAATGTCAGTAAAAATAAAATGAACCAGAAAAACTGATTCTAAAGTTCATATATAAAATTAAGCAAAAAATTCTAGAAAAATTCTGAATAAGAACAGTAGTGGTGTGCAGAGAGTAATCCCTATCAGATGTTAAAACGTATCTAAAGCTATGATAAATATAACAGCGAACTAATTATAATAGACCTAAATACATACTAGAATTTAGGATATAATAGAGAAGACCTTTCAGACCAGAGGGGGAAAGATACATTATTTAGTAAATAGACTTAAGTTAATTGGATACAATCTGGAAAAAAGTAAAATTAGGCCCATATTCTACATCTTACACCAAAATAAATGAAAAATTAATTGAATATTTAAGTGTAATACTTATGGTAGTAAACATGGGATTTTTTTTTTTTCTTAGGAAGGACTTTTTAAGTTTGCAAATAAAAGATTGGTAAGTTCAATACATAGAAATAAAAATTGTATTGGTTGGGCACAGTGGCTCACACCTGTAATCTCAGCACTTTGGGAGGCCAAGTCGGGCAGATTGCTTGAGCTCAGGAGTTCAAGACCAGCCTGGGCAACAAGGCAAGACCCCACCTCTACCAAAAATATTTTT
>NW_026665172.1:0-1693 GCF_009828535.3 Hylobates moloch | reverse complement strand
GTGGTGGCGGGCGCCTGTAGTCCCAGCTACTCGGAGAGGCTGAGACTACAGGCGCCCGCCACCACGCCCGGCTAATTTTTTTTTTGTATTTTTAGTAGAGACGGGGTTTCACCGTGGTCTCGATCTCCTGACCTCGTGATCCGCCCGCCTCGGCCTCCCAAAGTGCTGGGATTACAAGCGTGAGCCACCGCGCCCGGCCAACTCGCTAATTTTTGTATTTTCAGTAGAGGCAGGGTTTCACCATGTTGGCCAGGCTGGTCTCGAACTCCTGACCTCAAGTGATCTGTCCGCCTCGGCCTCCCAAAGTACTGGGATGACAGGCCTGAGCCACTGCACCTGGCCACAATCTGAAATTCACCCTGGTACCACAACACAGAGCAGCAGCCAGCAATGAAAGGGAATGAATGAGTGACCACACAGCGTGGGTGAATCTCACAACAGCTGTTCAGCTCTGTGAGTGAAGGAAGCCGGACCCCCGACGCAGCGTGCATGCAGAGTGATCTCATTCACAGGAGACTCCAGAAAATGGAAATCGACGTAATAACAGGAAGACGACCAGTGGCTCCTTGGGCTGGGGCTGGGGCAGGAAGACCCAGAGGAGCTTTGCAGAACGTGCCGGGTCGTGGACACGTTTCTGTATTGTTTTTGAGACAGAGTCTCACTCTTGTCACCCAGGCTGGAGGGCAATGGTGCGATCTCGGCTCACTGCAACCTCTGCCTCTCGGGTTCAAGTGATTCTCCTGCCTCAGCCTCCCGAATTGCTGGGACTACGGGCATGCATCACCATGCCCGGCTAACTTTTTTGTATTTTAGTAGAGACGGAGTTTCACCACGTTTGTCAGGCTGGTCTCAAATTCCTGACCTCGTGATCCACCTGCCTTGGCCTCCCAAAGTGCTGGGATTACAGGCATGATATATATATATTTTTTTTTTTTTTTTTTGAGACAGAGTTTGTCTTTGCCAGAGTGAAGTGAGCAATCTCGTTCATGCATGCCAGGAGGTGGAATTTCGCTCTCATTGCCCAGGCTAGAGTGCAATGGCATGATCTCAGCTCACCGCAACCTCCGCCTCCCGGGTTCAAGCTACTCTCCTGCCTCAGCCTCCCGAGTAGCTGGGATTATAGGCATGCGCCACCATGCATGGCTAACTTTGTATTTTTAGTAGAGACAGTTTTTCTCTATGTTGGTCAGGCTGGTCTCGAACCCCTGACCTCAAGTGATTCACCTGGTTCAGCCTCCCAAAGTGCTGGGATTACAGGCACCCAGCCTTTTATATATATGTTATAATATATACTATATGTAAAATATATTATAATAATATATATTTTATATATATATATATATATATAATTTTTTTTTGAGATGGAGTCTCGCTCTGTCACCAGGCTGGAGTGCAATGGTGAGATCTTGGCTCACTGCAACCTCCACCTCCTGGGTTCAAGCAATTCTCCTGCCTCAGCCTCCTGAATAGCTGGGATTACAGGCATGCGCCACCACGTCTGGCTAATTTTTTGTATTTTTAATAGACACGGAGTTTCACCGTGTTGGCCAGGATGGTCTCAATCGCTTGACCTCGTGATCCACCCACTTTGGCCTCCTAAAGTGCTGGGATTACAGGTGTGAGCCACCGTGCTTGGCCTATATATATGTTTTTTGAGACAGAGCCTCACTCTGTTGCCCAGGCTGGAGTGCAG
>NW_026665171.1:0-1693 GCF_009828535.3 Hylobates moloch | reverse complement strand
CAGATTCAGGAAATACAGAGAATGCCACAAAGATACTCCTCGAGAAGGGCAACTCCAAGACACATAATTGTCAGATTCACCAAAGTTGAAATGAAGGAAAAAATGTTAAGGGCAGCCAGAGAGAAAGGTCGGGTTACCCACAAAGGGAAGCCCATCAGACTAACAGCTGATCTCTCGGCAGAAACTCTACAAGCCAGAAGAGACTGGGGGTCGATATTCAACATTCTTAAAGAAAAGAATTTTCAACCCAGAATTTCCTATCCTGAAAAACTAAGCTTCACAAGTGAAGGAGAAATAAAATACTTTACAGACAAGCAAACACTGAGAGATTTTGTCACCACCAGGCCTGCCCTAAAAGAACTCCTGAAGGAAGCACTAAACATGGAAAGGAACAACCGGTACCAACCCCTGCAAAAACATGCCAAATTGTAAAGACCATCGAGGCTAGGAAGAAACTGCAGCAACTAACGACCAAAATAACCAACTAACATCATAATGACAGGATCAGATTCACACATAACAATATTAACGTTAAATGTAAATGGGCTAAATGCTCCAATCAAAAGACACAGACTGGCAAACTGGATAAGGAGTCAGGACCCATCAGTGTGCTGTATTCAGGAAACCCATCTCACGTGCAGAGACACACATAGACTCAAAATAAAGGGATGGAGGAAGATCTATCAAGCAACTGGAAAACAAAAAAAGGCAGGGGTTGCAATCCTAGTCTCTGATAAAATAGACTTTAAACCAACAAAGATCAAAAGAGACAAAGAAGGCCATTACATAATGGTAAAGGGATCAATTCAACAAGAAGAGCTAACTATCCTAAATATATATGCACCCAACACAGGAGCACCCAGATTCATAAAGCAAGTCCTGAGTGACCTACAAAGGGACTTAAACTCCCACACAATAATAAGGGGAGATTTTAACACCCCACTGTCAGCATTAGACAGATCAACGAGACAGAAAGTTAACAAGGATATCCAGGAAATGAACTCAGCTCTGCACAAAGTGGACCTAATAGGCATCTACAGAACTCTCCACCCCAAATCAACAGAATATACATTTTTTTCAGCACCACACCACACCTATTCCAAAATTGATCACATAGTTGGAAGTAAAGGTCTCCTCAGCAAATGTAAAAGAACAGAAATGATAACAAACTGCCTCTCAGACCACAGTGCAATCAAACTAGAACTCAGGATTAAGAAACTCACTGAAAACCGTTCAACTACATGGAAACTGAACAACCTGCTCCTGAATGACTATTGGGTACATAATGAAATGAAGGCAGAAATAAAGATGTTCTTTGAAACCAATGAGAACAAAGACACAACATGCCAGAATCTCTGGGACACATTCAAAGCAGTGTGTAGAGGGAAATTTATAGCACTAAATGCCCACAAGAGAAAGCAGGAAAGATCCAAAATTGACACCCTAACATCACAATTAAAAGAACTAGAAAAGCAAGAGCAAACACATTCAAAAGCTAGCAGAAGACAAGAAATAACTAAAATCAGAGCAGAACTGAAGGAAATACACAAAAAACTCATCAAAAAATTAATGAATCCAGGAGCTGGTTTTTTGAAAAGATCAACAAAATTGATAGACCGCTAGCAAGACTAATAAAGAAGAAAAGAGAGAAGAATCAAATAGATGCAATAAAAAACGAAAAAGGGGATATCAC
>NW_026665170.1:0-1693 GCF_009828535.3 Hylobates moloch | reverse complement strand
TTGCAGGATACAAAAATCAACAAACATCAGTTGTGTTTCTATACACTAATAATAAACTACCTGAAAAAAAATCATTATGGAAAATAGTATGGTGGTTCTTCCGTAAACTGAAAACAGAACTACCATATGATCTAGCAATCTCACTTCTAGGTATATATTCAAAGGAAATGAAATCAGTATTTAGAAGAGAGATCTGTACCCCATGTTCATTGCAGCATTAGTTCTACTAGCTAATATATGGAAACAGCCTAAGTGTCATTGATGAATGAATAAAGAAATTGACATATATATGTATGTGTATATAAGTGTGTGTATGTAAATATAAGTGAATATATGTGTATATATTCCATATATAATGGATTATTAAATTAAAACATTATATGTATAATGGAATATTATATATATAATATATTGGAATATTATTCACCCACAAAAAGGAAGGAAATCCTGCCATTTGTGACAACATAGATGAACTTGGAAGACATTATGCTAAGTGAAATAAGCCAGACATATAAAGACAAATACTACATGATCTCACTTATATGTGAAATCTTTAAAAAGTTGAACTAATTGAAGCAAAGAGTAGAAAGGTGGTTGTCAGGGTCTGGGGGTGGGAGAATGGGGAGGTGTTGGTCAAAGGGCACAAACTTCTAGTTATAAGATTAATAAGTTCTGGGGATCTAACATACAATAGTATGGTGACTATAGTTAATAATAGTGTATTGCTTACTTGAAATTTGATGAGAGCACTTTTTTTTTGAAAGGCAGCTTTTCTTTATTATTATACTTTAAGTTTTAGGGTACATGTGCACAACGTGCAGGTTTGCTACATATGTATACATGTGCCACGTTGGTGTGCTGCACCCATTAACTCCTCATTTAGCATTAGGTATATCTCCTAATGCTATCCCTCCCCCATCCCCCACCCCACAACAGTCCCTGGAGTGTGATGTTCCCCTTCCTGTGTCCGTGTGTTCTCATTGTTCAATTCCCACCTATGAGTGAGAACATGTGATGTTTGGTTTTTTGTCCTTGCGATAGTTTGCTGAGAATGATGGTTTCCAGCTTCATCCATGTCCCTACAAAGGACATGAACTCATCATTTTTTATGGCTGCATAGTATTCCATGGTGTATATGTGCCACATTTTCTTAATCCAGTCTATCATTGTTGGACATTTGGGTTGGTTCCAAGTCTTTGCTATTGTGAATAGTGCCACAATAAACATACGTGTGCATGTGTCTTTATAGCAGCATGATTTATAATCCTTTGGGTATATACCCAGTAATGGGATGGCTGGGTCAAATGGTATTTCTAGTTCTAGATCCCTGAGGAATCGCCACACCAACTTCCACAATGGTTGACCTAGGTTACAGTCCCACCAACAGTGTAAAAGTCTTCCTATTTCTCCACATCCTCTCCAGCACCTGTTGTTCCCTGACTTTTTAATGATGGCCATTCTAACTGGTGTGAGATGGTATGTCATTGTGGTTTTGATTTGCATTTCTCTGATGGCCAGTGATGAGGAGCATTTTTTCATGTGTTTTTTGGCTGCATAAATGTCTTCTTTTGAGAAGTGTCTGTTCATATCCTTTGCCCACTTTTTGATGGGGTTGTTTTTTTCTTGTAAATTTGTTTGAGTTCATTGTAGATTCTGGATATTAGCCCTTTGTCAGATGAGTAGGTTGCAAAAA
>NW_026665169.1:0-1694 GCF_009828535.3 Hylobates moloch | reverse complement strand
TCATACAATTTGGAAGAGTCAGTTGAAGTCACAAGGGCTCAATATTTGCACTCTTTCAGTGAATGCAGGCAATTTTCTTATTCAATCTGTAAAATCATATGATTGATCTCCTATTAATGTCATATTTATAAAAGTATCATGAGGATGCCAAATGCTAAAAATGGAGATGGTCTAGTAACTAGAAATGCCCACCCCAGGGAGCGCAGATACATCTCTCCCTGCATCCTAATGATATGATGTATTTTGGAATACAGACATTAGCACTTTGTGAAGTTTTAGCTGTTGATTCTTTCCCAAGCATCATCCAGTTAATGATTTAGGCAACATATGACTGAAATAATTCATTGATCATGCACATTAACATAAATGTTACACAAAATACACCTCTAACTGAAACCGAGAGGTATAAAAACATATTTCACTCTTCGTAAAGAACTTTGTGAGGAAATACAACTCTGCGATTGTATAGACACTTTTCCTCATAACACTTTGACATTCACAAACAGTAGATTGCGCTGCAGTTTGTAACCATTTTAAGTTGCATAAACTTCTCCTTGATTTTCAAATGTAGTATACTACTGTCTACTAAAACTCCTTTTCGTTTCAACTAAGTACTCTCACATGTATTAGTTTATAATAATGTTTCTTATTATTTTTAAAGTGTTTTCCATTCAAGGAAAAGAAGTAAATTCCTATGTCAGATGGTTGAAGACTAGGCATTAGCCAGAGAGATCTAGATGGTAAAATCCATCTTCCAGCCTCAAATAAGCTCCATGAACATAGAGGAATGCCGGGTGTCACACACCTTTCCTTCACTCGAATTCATTCTTGACTAGAGCCTGTATGCCTGTTCCAGGGACATTTAAACTCTTAAAGGATTTCTTCTGATCTTTACTAAATACATTAAGAAGAATGCCAGCCAGTGCCCTTTTGTGTACTGGGACATGTAGTCATCTGATTAAAACAGGGAACATGAACTCTGACTTTAAAATGTATTGTAGATATAAATGCTCTCAGCTAGAAAAGGTTTTCCACATCCACAGTCATGATGGGAGCCTTTCACTCCTCAGAAATAATCCCTTTTTAGGTCGTCAAAAAAGAGAACAACTGCCACAGCTCATGATGCAATATCTTCATGAGCCCAGAGCACATACAAATCCTAAGGGAACTACCATAGTACAGTGCTCATTCTTGGCACCGGAACAAATGAAACATATTCTATCCTGCACACACCTGCCAGAGCAGGCCACTTTCCTCTTCCGGGAGATTTAAAAAGCTCCCCACAATGTTATTACTCCCATCCCCAATAACAGAAAAAGGGGGAAAGGCTGTTTCCAGTGCTCCGCCTTTAAACAGCTGTAAACGTCAGTACTCACAGTGGCATATTACAAAGTAATAAACTGTGCACTTGAGGGCAAACCACATATTGAGCTAATGAAGAGCTCACTGTGATTAGGATTCGATCAAACATAACAGCAGAACATAAGCAAATTCTATCTGAATTCCGTAATGAATATACATGCTGCAGTAACATTAAAAAAGCATGGCAGCCTATCCCAAACCAGCAAAACAGTTGTGTGCATATAGTGGGTCTTTGTGTGTTTGAACTCCCACCACATAAGGGCAAACTCGATATGCATGCTAACGTCCTATAATTATCAAATTTAAAAAATGCTAAAGGATGCCAGAGTGAA
>NW_026665168.1:530-1694 GCF_009828535.3 Hylobates moloch | reverse complement strand
TAAAAACAGAACTACCATTTGACCCAGCAATCCCATTACTGGGAATACACCCAGAGGAATACAAATCATTCTACCATAAAGACACATGTACATGAATGTTCACTGCAGCACTCTTCACAATACCAACAACATGGAATCAACCTAAATGCCCAGCGATGACAGATTGGATAAAGAAAATGTGGTACATATACATCATGAAATACTATGCAGCCACAAAAAAAGAATGAGATCATGTCTTTTGTGGGAACATGGATGGAGCTGGAGGCCATTATCCTTAGCAAACTAATGCAGGAACAGAAAGCCAAATACTGCATGTTCTCACTTGTAAATGAGGGCTAAATGAGGGAACACATGAACACAAAGAGGTGAACAACAGAACAACAGACACTGGGGTCTACTTGAGTGGGGAGGGAGGATGGGAGGAGAGAGAGGAGCAGAAAAGATAACACTTGGGTACTAGGCTTAATACCTGAGTGATGAAATAATATGTACAACAAACCCCTATGACAACAGTTTACCTATGTAACAAACCTGCACATGTACCCCAAACCTAAAATAAAAGTTTAAAAAAAGGCATCTCCATGCCCTGCACACTTCATTTTTCTAGGATGAATACGTGGTGTGCATAAGCAGCAAGTGACGGGCCCTCCTCTTATGACCATTCCTATAAAATCATGTTAGAATGATCCTGGAGGGAAAAAGCCTACCACAGGAATGGCTGGTGTGGAGAAACGGCCATAGGGCATTAAAAACACAGACAATTTTCTTCAGGAATAAATGGCAATATTCCATTTGCTAAAAGTGGAAAGTTTTCTCTGTTGTTAAACAGGTACACTGGGCTGGGTGCAATCACTCATGCCTGTAATCCCAGCACTTTGAGAGGCCAAGACAGGTGGATCACCTGAGGTTGGGAGCTGGAGACCAGTCTGGCCAACATGGTGAAACCCTGTCTCTACTAAAAATACAAAAAAAAAAAAAAATACAAAAAAAAAAATTAGCCAGGCGTGTTAGCACATGCCTGTAATCCCAGCTACTTGGGAGGCTAAGGCAGGAGAATCATTTGAACCCAGGAAATGGAGGTTGCAGTGAGCTGAGATGGCACCACTGCACTCCAGCCTGGGTGACAGAGCGAAACTCCGTCTCAAAAAAAAAAAAAAAAAAAAA
>NW_026665168.1:0-520 GCF_009828535.3 Hylobates moloch | reverse complement strand
AAAAAAAAAAAAAAATACAAAAAAAAAAATTAGCCAGGCGTGTTAGCACATGCCTGTAATCCCAGCTACTTGGGAGGCTAAGGCAGGAGAATCATTTGAACCCAGGAAATGGAGGTTGCAGTGAGCTGAGATGGCACCACTGCACTCCAGCCTGGGTGACAGAGCGAAACTCCGTCTCAAAAAAAAAAAAAAAAAAAAGGTACAGTGGTTGGCTATGTAACTCTGAGCAAGGGTTCACAGGCTCTAAGAAAACTTGGTTCAATTTGCAGTCTTCAAAAGATAGGAGAGTGAAATCCCAGAATCAGACCTTCTGATGCAAATAAAATATTGCCGCCTGGTTTATGATTACAGTAATTTTGTACTATTGCATATACACAGTCCTGACAACTGTAAGCAAGGAAAAGATCATCTTTCAAGAATTCATTCTTGGATATTTCTGTGTTTACAGAATAATTCTCTTCCAAGAGCAATAAATATGCAGCTGGACACATGTGGCAAGATCTGTCCTTCTAAATCACTC
>NW_026665167.1:0-1694 GCF_009828535.3 Hylobates moloch | reverse complement strand
TCCCAAAGTGCTGGGATTACAGGCGTGAGCCACCGCGCCCGGCCGAGATCCACCTTCCTAAGGAAGGACACCGTGCTGCTCAGAAGCTTTCCCAAACGTTCCAGGAATCCCGGCTCCCCTGCAGTGCCTCCTGGGCAGACGCATCCTGCAATGCTCCAGAGGGTGTCGGATCTTGGAGGCATCTCCTTCTTCAAGGCAGCCCCCAGCCTTGCCTGGCCCAGGCTCGGATGAGCATTGCAAGGGGCTCTTTAAGGAGAGTCACGCCCTGATCTACTGCTGTGGGGCAGAGAGGGTTTGGCTGGCAGCTCTGAGCTGGAGCCACCTCCACTTAATGCCGGAGTCACCTCCACTTAATGCTGGAGTGAGTGATTTCAAACCTCTGTCTCTGCGGGTTTGAAAAACATTGGGCAGGGTCAGCCCCATGCCCAATTTTTGGTCGGATAGGCTGGAGAGAGAAAGACACCATCCCTCTGGCTCCTGGCCATTCTGAAGTCTCGAGCTCTGGGAGCCTCCTCGGATCTCAGCCACAGCTCTGATGAAACCTCACCCTAATCCCCTTCTCGTGGCCCACGGCCTTCTAGACACTCACTGCCCAGTTCCCTGCATGAGTTATTTTCCCAGCTGCTGTTTCTGTCTGATTGTGAAAGTTTCTTTCCTCCAAAAAGCCACATGCCTGTCACATGAGGCGAGTGCTGGGCCATCAGCAGAGAGGGGGAGGGTGCTGGGAAGTCTTCCTTCCTGGACCCCAGGCTGGTCCCCAGAGTGACTCCCCATCGCTCCCGATAGCCAATATCCCAGGGAGCTTGGGGTCACACTGGAGGGAAGATCAGCGCTCACCCAAATCAGATCGTGACTTGGTTTTCCCCAGAGAGCAGTACCTATGGTGCCTCCACCTGAGACCTAGCTGGAGCTGGGCTCCTCAGACCACTGGCTCTGGGGGCAAATACACCCCGCTGACTGTCCGATCAAAGCCACGCTGCAGGCTGCTGAGACAGGAACACTGCTGCTGCGCCTGCTGCTGCTGCTGCACCCGGCTGGCCACAGCCCCACGCTGGGGGTTAGTTCTTTGGGGGCCCTAAAGGAGAGCTGAGCTGTCGCCTTCTGGACATAAAGAGCTGCTTTTGCAAAAGAGACTGTATCTGCCCCTGCCACAACTAACCAGAAATGAGGAAGCCACACAGAGAAGCCTCCCAGTCTCTGGGGCTGAGGTTCCGTCTGCTCCCCCTCCCAGAGGCCACACATGAGGCTGTACATGCAGGCAGCCCACATTTCCTTCCAGGCCCGCAAGCAACCTCGACTTCCTGCAAAGACCACTAACCCCAACGTTGGTACACATGGCACATTGCCCAAGGCCGAGCTGCTGCTGATTTTTAGTGTGACTTTCAGGACCAAAAAGGAAGAGGTTCTGTCTGGCCAAGGAGAGCATGGCCTGAGACACCAACAGACGGCGACTTCCCATCTGGCCTCTGCCTGATTCTGCAATCAAAGCTGCCTGGTTCCGGCCGGCCGCAGTGGCTCACACCTGTAATCTCAGCACTTTGGGAGGCTGAGGCGGGTGGATCACCTGAGATCAGGAGTTCGAGACCAGCCTGGCCTCATGGTGAAACCCCGTCTCTACTAAAAATACAATATTAACCAGGCGTGGTGGTGCACACCTGTGATCCCAACTACTTGGTTTTTTGTTTTTGTTTTTG
>NW_026665166.1:0-1694 GCF_009828535.3 Hylobates moloch | reverse complement strand
TGTTGAAGATTTTGAATGTATTTTGTATTTTATTCAATGAATTCTTAACTTCTAAAATTTGTTTTATATCTATCTCTCTGGTAAATTTCTTATTTGTATCCTGAACTGTTTGTCTGATTTCTTTGTGATTTTTATCTGTGTTCTCTTGTATCTAACTGACATACTTTAATGTCATTATTTTGAATTATTTTCCTGGGATTTCATAAATTTTTTCATTGAAATCTCTTGCTGGAGAATGATTTTGTTCCTCTGGAGGTGTTATATTTCCTTGCTTTTTCATGTGTCTTTTGTCCTTACATTGATAACTGTGCATTTGGTTTACCAGTCACTTCTTCCAATTTTTTGAATTTACTTTCATACATGAGAAATTTTTCCTGAAGACGTATCTATGGTGTTGGTTGGATGGGGTATTTTGGTTGTGATTCTGGATGTATGCAGTAGTGTAGTCTCCATTATTTCTTCAATTATAAACAGCATCAGTGTTGTCTGTGATTTATTCAGTGGCTTAGGGTGCAGTTGTTACTGGAGGCTGTGATGAAGTTTTGCTGGAGATGGTGTGCCAGGTGGGCCAGTCCACAGGTCCCATTGTTGGCAGCAACTGGCTGAGTATGCCTGTCCTTTGGCTCAGTATGGCATATATTAGCCCTGGTGTTAGCAGGTCCAGGCAGACTGATTATTGGGCCTCCGGGTCACTTGTTTAGGTGCTGGCAGTGGCAGTGGTGATCCAGGCAGATGGGCAGGTCCTCGGGTCCCTGAGGGGCAGGTGTGGCATGTGCAATGGCAGTACCATTGGCAGTACAACTCTCTGGCTCCCAAGTAGTAGGCACTGGTGTTGGCAGTGGCTGCAACAGGCTGGGAAAGCCAGTCACCAGGACCACAGGTGGTGCATGCCAACATGGTGGTAATAGCAGGTTGGATGGGCCAATCCTCTGGATTCTGGGAGGATTTCTCAGCCACCAATGGTAGTGGATGGGCCAGGGCAGTCCCCAGACTTCCAGATAGCATGCTTAGGCACTGGGAAGGTAGAGCCAAGCTGGGTGGTACTATCCTCAGGCCGTTCAGTGGTGCATGCAAGCAGTGCTTGTGTTAGGCATGGGCAGGGTGACACCCAGCCCCCCAGCAGAATATTCTGGTGAGGGAAACAGTGGCTATGTTTGGTCCTGCTCTTAGGGAGGGTGGGGTTGCTTTCAGTGGCAGCAGTTATAGGCAGGTGGCTGGGAAGTGTGTGTGTTTCAGCCCCAGGTGGTGGCTATGGTCCGGCAGCCTGTCCTTAAGGTGCTTGTAAATGCATGGCAGCCCCATTGCTGTGAGGCAGGCTTGCTACCAATGGCTCATGCATCAGCCCTAGTGGCAGCAGCCAGCAGCAGTGGTGGCCATGGATGGGGGATGTCAGTGAGGTTCTAGGAATGTAGAGATACAGGGGCTATTGGGACACACGGCAGGAGGCAGTCTGGTGGGGGCTGGGCTCTCAAAATGGCACCTTCGTTTAGCTGCTTAGGACTCAGGGGGCTCTGTAGGACCCAGTGTGAGCTCCCTCTCTGAAGCGATGCCATCACACAGTTTCCAGACAGCTCCCTATGTTAGTCTCAGGGTCCATGAGGACCGAGGGGCTCTCCTATGGCTAGGATTGCAGGTGTCTATGGTGGGAATGTGGACCACTGGGGATGTCTCACTTACCCTTTCCCCACATTAGG
>NW_026665165.1:0-1694 GCF_009828535.3 Hylobates moloch | reverse complement strand
TTTTATTTTATTATTATTATACTTTAAATTTTAGGGTACATGTGCACAATGTGCAGGTTTGTTACATATGTATACATGTGCCATGTTGGTGTGCTGCACCCATTAACTCGTCATTTAGCATTAGGTATATCTCCTAATGCTATCCCTCCCCACTCCCCACACCCCATGAAAGGCCCTGGTGTGTGATGTTCCCCATCCTGTGTCCAAGTGTTCTCATTGTTCAATTCCCACCTATGAGTGAGAACATGCGGTGTTTGGTTTTTTGTCCTTGTGGTAGTTTGCTGAGAATGATAGTTTCCAGCTTCATCCATGTCCCTACAAAGGACACCAACTCATCATTTTTTATGGCTGCATAGTATTCCACGGTGTATATGTGCCACATTTTCTTAATCCAGTCTATCATTGTTGGACATTTGGCTTAGTTCCAAGTCTTTGCTATTGTGAATAGTGCCGCAGTAAACATACGTGTGCATGTGTCTTTATAGCAGCATGATTTATAATCCTTTGAGTATATACCCAGTAATGGGATGGCTGGGTCAAATGGTATTTCTAGTTCTAGATCCCTGAGGAATCACCACACCGACTTCCACAACGGTTGAACTAATTTACAGTCCCACCAACAGTGTAAAATTGTTCCTATTTCTCCACATCCTCTCCAGCACCTGTTGTTTCCTGACTTTTTAATGATCACCATTCTAACTGGTGTGAGATGGTATCTCACTGTGTTTTTGATTTGCATTTCTCTGATGGCCAGTGATGATGGGCATTTTTTCATGTGTCTGTTGGCTGCATAAATGTCTTCTTTCGAGAAGTGTCTGTTCATATCCATTGCCCACTTTTTGATGGGGTTGTTTTTTTCTTGTAAATTTGTTTGAGTTCATTGTAGATTCTGGATATTAGCCCTTTGTCAGACGAGTAGGTTGCAAAAATTTTCTCCCATTCTGTAGGTTGCCTTTTCACTCTGATGGTCATTTCTTTTGCTGTGCAGAAACTCTTTAGTTTAATTAGATCCCATTTGTCAATTTTGGCTTTTGTTGCCATTGCTTTTGGTGTTTTAGACATGAAGTCCTTGCCCATGCCTATGTCCTGAATGGTATTGCCTAGGTTTTCTTCTAGGGTTTTTATGGTTTTAGGTCTAACATGTAAGTCTTTAATCCATCTTGAATTAATTTTTGTGTATGGTGTAAGGAAGGGATCCAGTTTCAGCTTTCTCCATATGGCTAGCCAGTTTTCCCAGAACCACTTATTAAATGGGGAATCCTTTCCCCATTTCTTGTTTTTGTCAGGTTTGTCAAAGATCAGATGATTGTAGGGCATTATTTCTGATGGCTCTGTTCTGTTCCATTGATCTATATCCCTGTTTTGGTACCAGTACCATGCAGTTTTGGTTACTGTAGCCTTGTAGTATAGTTTGAAGTCAGGTAGCATGATGCCTCCAGCTTTGTTCTTTTGACTTAGGATTGACTTGGCAATGTGGGCTCTTTTTTGGTTCCATATGAACTTTAAAATAGTTTTTTCCAATTCTGTGAAGAAAGTCATTGTTAGCTTGATGGGGATGGCATTGAGTCTATAAATTACCTTGGACAGTATGGCCATTTTCATGATATTGATTCTTCCTACCCATGCTGACTCACCTTTTCTAAAAATACAACTGATTTTCTTATGCTTTTAAGTTCAAATTTATCTTGTCTCCT
>NW_026665164.1:0-1694 GCF_009828535.3 Hylobates moloch | reverse complement strand
CCATATTTCCTGGAGGCTTTGTTCATTTCTTTTTATTCTTTTTTTCTCTAAACTTCTCTTCTCGCTTCATTTCATTCATTTCATCTTCCATCACTGACACCCTTTCTTCCAGTTGATCCAATCGGCTACTGAGGCTTGTGCATTCATCACGTAGTTCTCGTGCTGTGGTTTTCAGCTCCATCAGGTCCTTTAAGGACTTCTCTGCATTGGTTATTCTAGTTAGCCATTCGTGTAATTTTTTTTCAAGGTTTTAAACTTCTTTGCCATGGGTTCGAACTTCCTTCTTTAGCTCGGAGTAGTTTGATTGTCTGAAGCCTTCTTCTCTCAACTCATCAAATTCATTCTCTGTCCAGCTTTGTTCCATTGCTGGTGAGGAGCTGCATTCCTTTGGAGGAGGAGAAGTGCTTTGAATTTTAGAGTTTCCAGTTTTTCTGCTCTGTTTTTTCCCCATCTTTGTGGTTTTATCTACCTTTGGTCTTTGATGATGGTGACATACAGATGGGGTTTTGGTGTGAATGTCCTTTCTGTTTGTTAGTTTTTCTTCTAACAGTTAGGACCCTTAGCTGCAAGTCTGTTGGAGTTTGCTGGAGGTCCACTCCAGACCCTGTTTGCCTGGGTATCAGCAGCGGAGGCTGCAGAACACCGGATACTGGTGAATCACAAATGTTGCTGCCTGATCGTTCCTCTGGAAATTTTGTCTCAGAGGAGTGCCCAGCCGTGTGAGGTGTCAGTCTGCCCCTACTGGGGGGTGCCTCCCAGTTAGGCTACTCAGGGGTCAAGGATCCAGTTGAAGAGGCAGTCTGTCTCTTCTCAGATCTCCAGCTGTGTGCTGGGAGAACCACTCCTCTCTTCAAAGCTGTCAGACAGGGACATTTAAGTCTGCTGAGATTTCTGCTGCCTTTTGTTTGGCTATGCCCTGCCCCCAGAGATGGAGTCTACAGAGGCAGGCAGGCCTCCTTGAGCTGTGGTGGGCTCCACCCAGTTCAAGCTTTCCAGCCACTTTGTTTACCTACTCAAGCCTGGGCAATGGTGGGCGCCCCTCCCCCAGCCTGGCTGCCGCCTTGCAGTTTGTTCTTAGACTGCTGTGCTAACAATGAGCGAGGCTCCGTGGGCGTAGGACCCTCTGAGCCAGGCACAGGATATAATCTCCTGGTGTGCCATTTGCTAAGACCATTGGAAAAGCACAGTATTAGGGTGGGAGTGACCCAATTTTCCAGGTGCCGTCTGTCACCCCTTTCTTTGACTAGGAAAGGGAATTCCCTCACCCCTTGAGCTTCCCGGGTGAGGCGATGCCTCGCCCTGCTTCAGCTCACACTCGGTGCACTGCACCCACTGTCCTGCACCCTCTTTCTGAGACTCCCCAGTGAGATGAACCTGGTACCTCAGTTGGAAATGCAGAAATCACCCATCTTCTGCATCACTCATGCTAGGAGCTATAGACTGGAGCTGTTCCTATTCGGCCACCTTGGCTCCACCCTCCTGTTTGTTTTATACCTTTTTTTTTTTTTGAGAAAGAGTGTCACTTTGTCACCCAGGCTGGAATGCAGTGGCGCAATCTCAGCTCATTGCAACCTCCGCCTCTCAGGTTCAAGTAATTCTCCTGCCTCAGACTCCCGAGCAGCTGAGATTACAGGCATGCACCACCATGCCTCGGTATTTTTTGTATTTTTAATAAAGATAGGGTTTTACCATGT
>NW_026665163.1:0-1694 GCF_009828535.3 Hylobates moloch | reverse complement strand
CAAGTGGGCTTCATCTCTGGG
Source organism: Hylobates moloch (assembly GCF_009828535.3). Taxonomy (NCBI): domain Eukaryota; kingdom Metazoa; phylum Chordata; class Mammalia; order Primates; family Hylobatidae; genus Hylobates; species Hylobates moloch. Next base: position 1,673 of record NW_026665163.1, on the reverse strand, counting down.
ATGCAAGGCTGGTTCAACATATGCAAATCAATAAATGTAATCCAGCATATAAACAGAACCAAAGACAAAAACCACATGATTATCTCAATAGATGCAGAAAAGGCCTTTGACAAAATTCAACAACGCTTCATGCTAAAAACTCTCAATAAATTCGGTATTGATGGGACGTATCTCAAAATAATAAGAGCTATCTATGACAAACCCACAGCCAATATCATACTGAATGGGCAAAAACTGGAAGCATTCCCTTTGAAAACTGGCACAAGACAGGGATGCCCTCTCTCACCGCTCCTATTCAACATAGTGCTGGAAGTTCTGGCCAGAGCAATCAGGCAGGAGAAGGAAATAAAGGGTATTCAATTAGGAAAAGAGGAAGTCAAATTGTCCCTGTTTGCAGATGACATGATTGTATATCTAGAAAACCCCATTGTCTCAGCCCAAAATCTCCTTAAGCTGATTAGCAACCTCAGCAAAGTCTCAGGATACAAAATCAATGTACAAAAATCACAAGCATGCTTGTACACCAATCACAGACAGAGAGCCAAATCATGACTGAATTCCCATTCACAATTGCTTCAAAGAGAATAAAATACCTAGGAATCCAACTTACAAGGGATGTGAAGGACCTCTTCAAGGAGAACTACAAACCACTGCTCAATGAAATAAAAGAGGATACAAACAAATGGAAGAACATTCCATGCTCATGGGTTGGAAGAATCAATATCGTGAAAATGGCCATACTGCCCCAGGTAATTTATAGATTCAATGCCATCCCCATCAAGCTACCAATGACTTTCTTCACAGAATTGGAAAAAACTACTTTAAAGTTCATATGGAACCAAAAAAGAGCCCGCATCTCCAAGTCAATCCTAAACCAAAAGAACAAAGCTGGAGGCATCACGCCACCTGACTTCAAACTATACTACAAGACTACAGTAACCAAAACAGCATGGTACTGGTACCAACAGAGACATAGATCAATGGAACAGAACAGAGCCCTCAGAAATGATGCCGCATATCTACAACTATCTGATCTTTGACAAACCTGACAAAAACAAGAAATGTGGAAAGGATTCCCTATTTAATAAATGGTGCTGGGAAAACTGGCTAGCCATATGTAGAGAGCTGAAACTGGATCCCTTCCTTACACCTTATACAAAAATTAATTCAAGATGAATTAAAGACTTAAATGTTAGACCTAAAACCATTAAAATCCTTCAAGAAAACCTAGGCAATACCATTCAGGACATAGGCGTGGGGCAAGGACTTCATGTCTAAAACACCAAAAGCAATGGCAACAAAAGCCAAAATTGACAAATGGGATCTCATTAAACTAAAGAGCTTCTGCACAGCAAAAGAAACTACCATCAGAGTGAACAGGCAACCTACAGAATGGCAGAAAATTTTTCAACCTATTCATCTGACAAAGGGCTAATATCCAGAATCTACAATGAACTCAAACAAATTTACAAGAAAAAAACAAACAACCCCATCAAAAAGTGGGCAAAGGACATGAACAGACACTTCTCAAAAGAAGACATTTATGCAGCCAAATAACACATGAAAAAATGCTCATCATCACTGGCCATCAGAGAAATGCAAATCAAAACCACAGTGAAATACCATCTCACACCAGTTAGAATGGCCATCATTAAAAAGTCAGGAAACAACAG
>NW_026665162.1:0-1695 GCF_009828535.3 Hylobates moloch | reverse complement strand
AATGGAATGGAATGGAATGGAATGGAATGGAATGGAATGGAATGGAAAAATGCAGAGGAGTGCAGTGGTGTGGAATGGCAAAGAAAGGAAGGGAGTGGAGTGGAGTGGAATGGAATGGAATGGAATGGAATGGAATGGAATGGATTGGAATCGAATGGAGTGGACTGGAATGGAGGTTAATGGGAAGGAATGTAATGTAGTTGAGTGGAGAGGAGTGTAGTGGAGACAAGTGGATTGGAACGGAGTGGAATGGAAAGGAATGGATTGGACTGGAGTGGACTGGATTCTAGTAGAAAAGAATGGAATAGGATGGGATGGGATGGAATGGAATGGAATGGAATGGAATGGAATGGGATGGAATTGAATGGAATGGGATGGAATTGAATGGAAAAAACTGCAGTGGAGTGCAGTGGAGTGGAATGGAGAAGGAAGGAATTTAGGGGAGTTGAGGGGAATGGAATGGAATGGAATGGAATTGAATGGACTGGAGTGGAATTTTGGTGAATGGGAAGGAATGGAATGCAGTGGTGAGAGAGGAGTGGAGTGCAGAAGAGTGGAATTGAATTGAATAGAATGGAATGGAATGGAGAGGAGTGTAGTGGATTCTAGGGGATTTAAAAGGAATGAAATGGAATGGAATGTTATGGAATGAAATTGAATGTAATGGAATGGAATGGAAAGGAAAGGAATGGAATGGAAAAAAGTGCAGTGGAGTATCGTGGAGTGGAATGCAAAAGAAACGAATGGAGTGGAGTTGAGAGGAATGGGGTTTAAAGGAATGGAATGGAATGGTATTAAAGGGAATGGAGTGGACTGGAATGGAGACAAATCGGAAATAACGTAATTCAATTAATGGAGAAGAGTGGAGGGGAGAAGAGTGGACTTGAATGTAATGGAATGGATTGGGGTGGGGTGGACTGGATTCTAGTGGAAAAGAATGGTATTGAAAGGAATGGAATTGAATGGAATGGAATGGAATGGAATGGAATGGAATGGAAATGAATGGAATAGAAAGCAATGTAATGGAGTAGAACGGAGAAAATTGCAGTGGGGTGTAGTGGAGTGGAACAGAGGAGAAAGGAATGGAGTGCAGGGAAGAGCAATGGAGTGGAACGGAATCCAATGGAATGGAAGTGAATGGAACGTACTGGATTGCAATGGAGGTGAAAGGGAAAATATGGAAAGCATTGGAGTGGAGAGAAGTGGAGTGGAGAAGAGTAGATGTGAATTGAATGGAATTGAATGTAATGGATTGGATTGGAGTGGAGTGGATTCTAGCAGAAAAGAATGTTATGGAATTCAATGGAATGGAATGGAAGCGAATGGATTGGAATGGAATGGAATGCAATGCAATAGAATGGAATGGAATGGAACGGAATGGAATGCAATGGAATGCAAAGGAATGGAATGGAATGGAATGGAATGGAATGGAATGCAATGGAATGGAATGGAATGCAATGGAATGGAATGGAATGCAATGCAACGGAATGGAATGGAAGGGAATGCAATGGAATGGAATGGAATGGAATGCAATGGAATGGAATGGAATAGAATTGAATGGAATGGAATGGAAAAAAGTGCAGTGGAGTGCAGTGGACAGGAATGGAGAAAAAAGGCAGTCAGTGGTGTGGTGTGGTGTAGAATGGACTTGAATGGAATGGAATGGAATGAAATGGAATGGAAAGGAATGGAGTG
>NW_026665161.1:0-1695 GCF_009828535.3 Hylobates moloch | reverse complement strand
GAAGGGGCCCAACATTCTGAATTTTCTCAAGTCTTCCAGTGGATTCTAAGACACACCAGTGTTAGAGAACCACTGATTTCTATCACATAAGAGGGTTGCCAGCTTATACTCTGTCCTCCCTTATTGAGAACAGTGTTTAGGTGAGGTTCCAGGGTAGGACTTTTGATGGCTAACTGCTGTTTTTAAGGACAATTACCCGAAGGAGGTGGACAGGAAGTATGTCCCTATTATAAAAGGAGAGGGAATTTTTCTTATAAGTAAACAAGATGAAATATTATCCAGGGTGTTGCTTCTGGAACCCAGGGGAAAACGGTTCTTTGTGAGTAGTTGACTTAGTCCCTCTTTCTGTCTACACTGGGTAAACTTGCCCACAGAACACTGACTGTAGATGGTATTCCATGTTCTTGTCATTTTGTCGTGGCTGGAGAATGGTAGTATAGGCACTAATGTCTCTCATTTTGTTCTTTCTGTCCACTGCTCAATCTGTGTAAGGAATACACTTTCCTCAAGCTCTTCTCATACAGGGACCGTGTTTCCGTAGTAACTAACACATTCAGCTGGAGACTTATACATGAGTTTGAATAACCCAAGGTTTTAAAACTGTTAAGAACCTAAGGAAGATGATTTCACAAAGCATAAAAAGAATAGCTTTTTAAAATACAAATAAACTGTGAATTGAGACATGAAATTGTACATGACACATTGATTATATACATATTGCTATTAAAGATGTACTTGGTGCTATTGTTATGAGGTTAATGCTGATCTATGGGTCATTGGAGGGAATAGTTTCAGAATAAAGCATATGAGTTTTTGATGGATATAAAGGTCTTCTTTATTATCTGGGTAGATATCACTGCATAGCCTGCTGGGCAGATTGTCTAGTCTGAGGAGGGAGAACCAGGATAATATCTTTCTTGCTGAACCAGGCTGAACTAGTTACTCTGTTCTTTGTGTGCCCACAGTACTCTGTTAATTATATCTCTAATAATAATATTACTACTATTACTGATTACTCATAATAAGCCATTAGCGGTTACTATGTGCTATGTTACAACACAATCTAATTTAATTATCAAATCCTTGGAATGTAGATAATGTTATTGTACCCATTTTTACATGAGAAAACTGAGGCTCAGAGAAGCCATGCAACTTCCTCAAGGTCACACAGCTAATTTTTAGCTGAACTAGGAACTGAACCCAGGGAAATCTGACTTCTGGAATTTACCTGTCTTTTGACAGAACCTATACCTATACATATAACACTGCCTCTTAATGACTTGTTTATGTAATTTGTGGGCTCCTCTTAGACCAAGAGCTCCTTGAGGGCAGGGGCCAGCTTTATTGCTTCCATAAGAGTGAGTGCTGGCTATATATTTGGGGATCAGTAGTTTGTCTAAGAAGAGAAGGAATGGATGAAGAAGTGAGCAAATAGAATAAATGTTCACTCATCCAGTTCTTAATCATGGATAGAAGAGACAGATGTCTTCTTACCAGGAGGGTTAATATACCAGACTTGTGCCAGTCCTAACCATATAGTATCCAAAAATTCATGGCTTAATCTTCATCTCTGTCTTGTTACAGATATTGCCCATCTGCGGTCCCCACCAGTCATTTTTTTCCTTCTTTTAAAAATGTTTCCCCATTAATAAAAATAAGCCTTCATGTGTCTTCCAACCATAAGACTCTATAGCT
>NW_026665160.1:0-1695 GCF_009828535.3 Hylobates moloch | reverse complement strand
GACACTGTCCCCATCACACACACAGAGGCTGTGCCCACGTCCTCACGGATCATCAAGATGAGTGGACCTCACATGAGAACTGGGACACTGTCCCCATCATACACACAGAGGCTGTGCCCACGTCCTCATGAACCATCAGGATGGGTGGACCTCACAGAACTAGGACACTATCTCTATCCCACACAGAGGCTGTGCCCACATCCTCATCACGTCCTCATGAAGCATCACGATGGGTGGACCTCACAGGAGAGCTGGGACACCGTCCCCAACACACACACAGAGGCTGTGCTCACATCCTCATGGACCATCAGGATGGGTGGACCTCCAAAGTGAGTGGGGCACTGTCCTCATCACACACACAAATACTAGCCTAATTCTGAACAAATTTCATCAAAATGAGGCCGCTGAAGTTTCAGAGGACCTTTCACTTTTTCCATCTTTATGTCGTTTTATCAATAGAATAGAAATTAGGACCCTATCTATTGTAGGTCGTTATCTAGAAGGAGAGCCATTTGGCAGGAGGTCTACACTTACCTGTGGGATGATTTCAGTGCCTGCCTTCTAAATGTGACTCCTGCAATTCTGCCCCGAGTCACAAGCACACACTGAAATGCAAACCCCACAACTTACCTGGCTTGCAAGTGTGGTAGATCCTCTCCAGCAGGTGTGAGCACTTTCCGTCTGCCCAGTCAAGGAGGATACTGGCCAGGATGTACAGATCTGCTTCTGGAAGAGGGTCTTTAAAGAAATCCCCTAGAACACAGAGCAGGCACCCTGAGGTCAGCCTGCAATCCAATACCATTTGACTAAACCTATTCCAGGCACATAAAGGTCACCTGGATGGGTCAAACCTTTCCCAGGTCTTCCAGGTTAGTGACCTGCAGACCTAGCCTTGAAAAACAAAAAGGCTCAGGAGAAAGATAAGAAAATACTGAATAATAAGTGTGGCCTCTTTCTCTCCTTCTCCTTAAAAAACATCATATTATTATTTCTTTCTGTTTTGTTTTGTTTTTTTGAGATGGAGTTTTGCTCTTGTTGCCCAGGCTGGAGTGCAATGGCCCGATCTTGGCTCAGCGCAACCTCCGCCTCCTGGGTTCAAGAGATTCTCCTGCCTCAGCCTCCTAAGTAGCTGGGACTACAGGCATGCGCCACCACGCCTGGCTAATTTTTGTATTTTTAGTAGAGACAGGATTTCTCCATGTTGCTAAGGCTGGCCTCGAACCCCCAACCTCGGGTGATCTGCCCGCCTCAGCCTCCCAAAGTGCTGGGATTACAGGTGTGAGCCACTGCACCCAGCCCATGTTATTTCTGTCTTTCTTTACCATGTCCCCTGCAAAAGTACAGCTGCTGATATCACCCAAAGCCGTGGATTCCAGGAGTCCCTGGGAATTCAGTCAGCAGCTCCTAACTGATCAGAGTTGAACTGAACCTACAGTCAAGACCTGTTCTCCAGATTTAAAGTAAATACGCAAGAGTGACCCTTTATGTGTGTGCGATGTCAAACACTCAAGTCTCGTCATAGTTTTCCTGCAAAATCATAAGGTGCCAATCTTGGGAGAGATCTTGGTGAGCTCTGTGCAGTAAATAGTTAGCTCAGGCCAGGCGCGGTGGCTCATTCCTGTAATTCCAGCACTTTGGGAGGCCAAGATGGGTGGATCACGAGGTCAGGAGTTCAAGACCAGCCTGGCCAAGATG
>NW_026665159.1:0-1695 GCF_009828535.3 Hylobates moloch | reverse complement strand
CTTTCTCTAAAACCAAAATCTTTTAATTTTACTTACCAATTAGGGGCCTAAGTCCTGCATGTAAAAATTAGAGGGGGCAGAAAGACAAGAGAAAGAATAATCCAAAAGAGGACTAACAGAAGGATTAGTAAGGAAAAATGCAAGGTTGCAAGAGCCTTCTATATCCCTTAAAGGCCCTTAAATCACAGGCTGTCTATTCCTTTAGCCTAATTGCTGTCCATAGAAGTGTTGCAGGTTTTCACACCTGACTCCAATCTATTAAACTAGGCTCTTTAGAGAAAGAGCCTAAAAATCTTAACCCCAAGTGCTTCTTATGATGTTTCAAGTTTAGAAAACATTACCTGGTGACCTTGAGAAGTGTATTTAAATAAAAAATTAAACAAAAGAAAAAATAAAATACAATAATAGTTAAAAAAATAAACCAGGTGATATGGTTTGGCTATGTCCCCACCCAGATCTCATCTTGAATTGTAACTCCCACAATTCCCACGTGGAACCCAGTGGGAGGTGATTGAATTATGGGGGTGGATCTTTTCTGCACTGTTCTCATGATAGGGAATGAGACTCATGAGATATGATGGTTTTAAAAATGAGAGTTCTCTGCACAAGCTCTCTCTTTGCCTGCCGCCATCCATGTAAGACATGACTTGCTTCTCCTTGCCTTTCATCTTCCACCATGATTGCAAGGCCTCCCCAGCCCCATGAAAGTAAGTCCAATAAATCTCTTTCTTTTGTAAATTGACCAGTTTCAGGTATGTCTTTATCAGCAGTGTGAAAACGATTAATACACCAGGCAATACTAAGCATTGGCAGACATGAAAAAGCAGGAATGCTCATACATTATAGATACCAAATTTGGACATTTTTCAGGATTGACTTCTATGACAATGAAAAATATCCACATGTATATAGAAACGACAGTTCTAGAAACTTCAAAATCTGATATTAGTATGAAAATTTTATGTACACAGAAGTTCAATCAACATCATCTATGATAATGAACACTACAAACAACCCAAACATCTATAAATATGAAAATGAATATGTGTGTACAATAGCAAAGACTTGGGACCAACCCAATGCCCATCAGTGATAGATTGGATAAAGAAAATGTGGCACATATACACCATGGAATACTATGCAGCTATATAAAAGAATGAGTTCATGTCCTTTGCAGGGACATGGATGAAGCTGGAAACCATCATTCTCAGCAAACTAACACAGGAACAGAAAACCAAACACCACATGTTCTCACTCATAAGTGGGAGATGAACAATGAGAACATATGGGCACAGAGAGGAGAACATCACACACTGGGGCCTGTCTGGGGGTGGGGGGCAAGGGGAGGGATAGCATTAGGAGAAATACCTAATGTAGATGATGAGTTGATGGGTGTGGCAAATCACTCCCTGGCACATGTATACCTATGTAACAAACCTGCACATTCTGCGCATGTATCCCAGAACTTAAAGTATATATACATAAAGTTTACCTCAACTGAGTTCAACGTGTAATAATATTGATCTGAAAATCTTGTCTTCAATTGCTGGATTTGAAGTCTGCCCAAGTCACTAGTCTGTCTAGCTATATAACCAGTGGAAAAGGTGAAAACTGCAATAAAATCTATCTGATCTCATTCACGGTTTATGAGCCCTCTTTTACAAACCTTACACTTTGTATTTTTTTTCTCTTCAC
>NW_026665158.1:0-1695 GCF_009828535.3 Hylobates moloch | reverse complement strand
GTGGAAAGAAACAACTGGTACCAGCCACTGCAAAAACATGCCAAATTGTAAAGATCATCAATGCTATGAAGAAACTGCATCAATTAACAGGCAAAATAACCAGCTAGCATCATAATGACAGGATCAAGTTCACACATAACAATATTAACCTTAAATGTAAATAGGCTAAATTTCCCAATTAAAAGACACAGACTGGCAAATTGGATAAAGAGTCAAGACCCATCAGTGTGCTGTATTCAGGAAACCCATCTCGTGTGCAAAGACACACATAGGCTCAAAATAAAGGGTTGGAGGAGGATCTAACAAGCAAATGGAAAGCAAAAAAAAAAGCAGGGGTTGCAATCCTGGTCTCTGATACAACAGACTTTAAACCAACAAAGATCAAAAGAGTCAAAGAAGGCCATTACATAATGGTAAAGGGATCAATTTGACAAGAAGAGCTAACTATCCTAAATATATATGCACCCAATACAGGAGCACCCAGATTCATAAAGCAAGTTCTTAGACACCTGCAAAGAGACTTAGACTCCCACACAATAATAATGGGAAACTTTAACACCCCACTGTCAATATTAGACAGATCAACAAGTCAGAAAATTAACAAGGATGTCCAAGACTTGAACTCAGCTCTGAACCAAGCAGACTTAATAGACATCTACAGAACTCTCACCCCAAATCAATAGAATATACATTCTTCTCAGCACCACATCACACTTTTTCTAAAATTGACCATATAATAGGAAGTAAAACACTCGTCAGCAAATGTAATGGAACAGAAATAACAAACTATCTCTCAGACCACAATGCAATCAAATTAGAACTCAGGATTAAGAATCTCACTCAAAACTGTACAACTACATGGAAACTGAACAACCTGCTCCTGAATGCCTACTGGGTAAATAACGAAATGAAGGCAGAAATAAAGATGTTCTTTGAAACCAATGAGAACAAACACACAATGTACCAGAATCTCTGGGACACACTTAAAGCAGTGTGTAGAGGGAAATTTATAGCACTAAATACCCACAAGAGAAAGCAGGAGAGATCTAAAATCAACACCCTAATATCACAAGTAAATGAACTAGAAAAGCAAGAGCAAACAAATTCAAAAACTAGTAGAAGGCAAGAAATAACTAAGATTAGAGCAGAACTCAAGGAGATAGAGACACAAAAAAACCTTCAAAACATCAATGAATCCAGGAGCTGGTTTTCTGAAATATCAACAAAATAGATAGACTGCTAGCACGATGAATAAAAAAGAAAGGAGGGAATAATCAAATAGACACAATAAAAAATGATAAAGGGGATATCACCACTGATTCGACAGACATACAAACTACCATCAGAGAATACTATAAATACCTCTATGCAAATAAACTAGAAAATCTAGAAAAAATGGATAAATTCCTGGACATATACACCCTCCAAAGACTAAACCAAAGAAGTTGAATCTCTGAATAGATTAATAACAGGTTCAGAAATTGAGGCAATAATTAATAGCCTATCAACCAAAAAAAGTTCAGGACCAGACAGATTCACAGCCAAATTCAACCAGAGGTACAAAGAGGAGCTGGTACCATTCCTTCTGAGACTATTCCAAACAATAGAAAAAGAGGGACTCCTCCCTAACTCATTTTATGAGGCCAACGTCATCCTGATACCAAAGCCTGGCAGAGACAGAACCAAAAAAAAAAA
>NW_026665157.1:0-1695 GCF_009828535.3 Hylobates moloch | reverse complement strand
AATGGAATGGAGTGGAATGGAGTAGCGTGGAGTTCAGTGGAATGGATTGGAATAGAAAGGAATGGAATGGTATGGAATGGAATGCAGTGGAATAGAGTGGAGTGGAGTGGAGTGGAATGGAATGGGATGGAACGGAATGGAATGGAATGGGATGGAATGGCATGGAGTGAAATGGAGTGCAGTGTAGTGAAATGGAGTAGTGAAGAATGGAGTGGAGTTGAGTGGAGTGGAGTGGAATTGAATGGGATCAAATGAAATGGAATGGAATGGAACATAGTGGAGTGGAGTGGAGTTGATAGGGAAGGAATGGAACGTCATAGAGTGGAGTAGAGTGGATCCGAGTGGAATGTAATGGAATGGAATGGAATGCAGTGGATTGTAGTGGAGTGGAGTGGAGTGGAGTGAAATGGAATGGAAGGGAATGGAAAGTAATGGAATGCTATGGAATGGAATGGAATGGAATGGAAAGGAATGGAATGGAAGGGACTGGATTTGAATGGAGTGGAGTGGAGTGGAAAGCAGTGTAGTAGAATGGAGTAGAAAGGAATAGAGTGGAGTGGAGTGCAATGGAATGGGACAGAATGGAAAACAATGGAATGGAGTGGAGTGGAGTGGAATAGGAAGGAAAGAAATGGAGTGGAGTGGAGTGGAGAGGAATAGAGTGCAGTAGAGTGGAATGGAATGGAATGGAGGGGAACGGAATGGAATGGAATGAATTGGAATGTATTGGATTGGACTGGACTGGAGAGGAGTGGAGTGGATTAGAGCGGATTCAAGTGCACTGGAATGACTGGAATGCTATCAAACAGAATGGAATGCAATGCAGTGGATTGGAGTGTGGTGGGGTGGAGTGGAATTGAATGGAATTGAACGGAATGGAATGGAATGGAAAGGAATGGAATGGAAGACAATGGAATGGAATGGAATGGAATGCAATGGGGTGGAGTGTTGTGGAGTGGAATGAGAAGGAATGGAGTGGAGACGAGTAGAGTGGAGTGCAATGGAGTGTAATGGAGTGAAATAGAATGGGATGGAACGTAATGGAGTGAAGTGGAGAGAAGGGGAGTGTAGTGTAATGTAATGTAATGTAATGGAATGGAATGGAATGGAATGGAATGGAATGGAATGGAGTGAAGGGGATTGGAGTGGAGTGGAGTGCAGTGGAATGGAATGAAAGGTAGTGGAATGGAATACAATGAAATGGAATGGAACAAAATGGAATAGAATGGAAAGGAGTGGAGTAGAGTACAGTTTAGAGGAATGGAGTAGACAGGAATGGAGTGGAGTGGAGTGGAATGGAGTGGAATGGAATCGAAAGGAATGGAATGGAATGTAGTGGAATGGGAAGGAATGGAATGGTGTGGATTGGAGTCGAGATGAGTGGATTCCAATATAATGTAACGTAATGTAATATAATGTAATGTAATGTAATGTAAAGTAATGTAATGAAACGTAATGCAGTGATTTGGAATGGAGTGGAGTAGAATGACATGGAATGGAGTGGAGTGGAGTTGAGACGAGTGGAGGGGATTCCAGTGGAATGGAATAGAATGCAATGCAATTTAACGGAATGGAAAGGAATGGAGTGGAGTTGAGTTCAGTGTAGTGGATTGGAGTAGAAAGGAATGGAGAGGAGTGGAGTGGAGTTTAATGGAATGGAATGGAGGGGAGTGGAGTGGATTGTAGTGGATTCGA
>NW_026665156.1:0-1695 GCF_009828535.3 Hylobates moloch | reverse complement strand
TGGTTATTATATCACAACAACACTTATACTAAAATATGTATACTTTTAAATTTGGTTTCTATAAAAAATGGATTCTAATCTTATAAAAGTTATTTCCTAATATTCAATAAATGCTGCCTAAGGGCTTTTTCAATCCAAATAGCAATTTTAATTATTCCGGAATTTAGGGGTGCTTTAACTTTCCATTTAACAGGGTGAGAATGCTGTATTATTAAAAGTGATAAAAGTTACAGGACATAGAGCTTATTCCGGTTTAGAGTCCACATCCTGATTATATTTTATGTCCTTTTCTTGATTTCTTACAACTAGATACATATTCATTTGCTCAGCTGGAAAAAATTCTTAACATTATTTACTGACTTTAGGTATGAACTCTACCAGCTAGTTAACAAGAAATATGTAATTAAACATTGCCTTTACCAAGTGATGTATAAAAAGGGTAAGAGTAACTTTGCAACATAGGACTTGAATGAGCGGCTGGTGATTATCAAAATCTGGCACTTAAGTCATTTATACTTGTACACTCACAGCTAAACGTCTCTACCTGTTTTTCTATGTTGCAAATCTAGGACCTTACTTATCTACATAGGAAGAGTAATAAATATTAATAATGTGCTATGATAAACATCATGCACTCTTCAAAATCTTAAAACTGCTTCAATTTCACTTGTTTAGCTTTTATACTTAGTTTTTTAGTTGATCTATGCTTATTTTAAGGAACCTGAGCTACTCTAACATAATCCACATAATTTTTGTATTAGTCAAACTGCTTCTTTCTAACTCTGGTTCTAATAGTTATGAAAAGATAATGATAAATTTATGAAGTAGATACAGTCAATCCTGAATTTCTTAAAGTATATACTTAGAATCGGTTATAATTTTTAGATATTGTTTCTTGACAGTCTTTTCCCAAACTCATGATGTCCTCTCTAGGTAATATTGCCACACTCATAAATTAGAAATAAAGACAAAAATGTGAAAACTACAGTAATTTAAGAGAATACAGGTTTTCTACATGCCATTTCTATTGGCTACTGAAAGTAGTGAAAATAAGTAAATAAATAGCTACTTGTCCAGAAGCGTCTCATGCAAAAATCCATCTTTCTAAGCCTTTTTAAGAATTTTACTGTCTTCTTTACTTATTTTAAGTTTGTGGTCTTGGAAGCTCTGAAATTTCTTTCTGCAAAGAAAGTGTCTTCATTGAAAAATACCTCAAACTCTGATTATACATATTTACTATTAAATTTATAAATACTGTTAATTATTTTCACTTATTATAAAAGTCTAATTGTAGGCCAGGCGCAGTGGCTCACACCTGCAATCCCAGCACTTTGGGAGGCCAAGGTAGGCAGATCACTCGAGGTCAGGAGTTCGAGAACAGCCTGGCCAACATGGTGAATCCCCGTCTCTACTAAAAATACAAAAATTAGCCAAGCGTAGTGGTGTGCACCTGTAGTCCCAGCTACTCGGGAGGCTGAGGCAGGAGAATCACATGAACCTGGGAGGCGGAGGTTGTGATGATCTGAGATCATGGCACTGCACTCCAGTCTGTGGGACAGAGCGAGACTCCATCTTGGGGAAGAAAAAAAAAAGTCTAATTGTACTTTTTTCAATAAGTTGGAGCTTTTGAACAACAAGGATGACCTTTGTGACCTCTCAAGAGGAGGGCCACTCATTGACTGGGTAGCACAAGGC
>NW_026665155.1:0-1696 GCF_009828535.3 Hylobates moloch | reverse complement strand
CAGGGAGGGCACCCAGAGCGACTCTGTGGGGTCACGATGAGGACTAAGGAGACGCAACCACGACCAGGTGCTGCAGGACCCGGGAGTGAGTGCAGCCAACCGCTCAGCGGTTCCAGGTCCGTGGAAAGGGGCGGAGGGGCGCAAGGGATGGAGGGGAGGCTGCGCAGCAGACATTAAGCGAGGATCAGAGCACTCGGAGAAGCAGCGCTTGGGGAAGTGGTGCTCAGGGAAGTGGCACTCGGGGGTAGCTTACGCTATGCTCCCTGACTTTCCTGTAGGCTTAAAAACCCTCCAAATCGGCCAGATGTGTTGGCTCACACCTGTAATCCCAGCACTTTGGGAGGCCAGGGTGGGCAGATTACGAGGTTAAGAGATGGAGACCGCCAGGCGCATAGTTCACGCCTGTGATCCCAGCACTTTGGGAGGCCGAGGCGGGTGGATCACGAGGTCAGGAGATCAAGACCATCCTGGCCAACATGGTGAAACCCCGTCTCTAGTTAAAAAAAAAAAAAAATTAGCTGGGCAGACTGGTGGGTGCCTGTAGTCCCAGCTACTCAGCAGGCTGAGGCAGGGGAATTGCTTAAACCTGAGAGGCAGAGGTTGCAGTGAGCCGAGATTACGCCACAGCACTCCAGCCTGGAGACAGAGCGAGACTCTGTCAAAAAACAAAAACAAAAACAAAACAAAACAAAAAAAACCCTTCAAATCAAACATTTTGCGAGAAAGGGCTCACAGTCCAGTGGGAAACGGTCTGGGGAACACCACCGGATGCCACTGGATGCCACGGCCACCAGTGATATCGATCCTGGCCAGGTGCTCACGTCACCACAGGATGCGACCCCGAGTCTCCAGTTTCCCAGGAAAAGAGACCTATGAACTTTCAGATTTATTTTTAAATCTGAATCCTAGAGCTGAAAACAATCCAACCAAAAAAAGACCAAAAAAAAAAAAAAAAAGCTCCAGGAAAGCAGCCACACACATGGACCCCACCAGGACACCCCAATCATTTGTTACCGGCATTTCCCGGTCAGGAAACCGTGGTCTAAAATAGCTGAACAGAAAGCGCAGGCAGGTAGCCCAGCTCAGCGGCGGCAGAGCCGGTTAAAGGTGGCCAGGCAGAGGCCACTGGGAGGTCTGGGGGTGGAAATCCCACGAGAGCGTGGACGCCACCGTTCTTCCAGGGAAAGGACTCACGGGCTTGGTCACACCTTCCAGACCAGGCTGCAGACAGTGACTATCAGACAGCAAGCTAACACCCAATACAAGACGCAGCCACCGCCCCGTTCTCCACGCTGGGGCCGCAGTGGCCCTGTGCAATTCCTCATTCAATCCCTGCTGGGCTGTGCAATTCCTCATCTGTGCAATTCCTCATTCAATCCCTGCTGGGCTGTGCAATTCCTCATTCAATCCCTGCTGGGCTGTGCTCCCAGGGCCCCAAACTGGGCGCTGGAAAGGTGTTCGGGAGGTCAGAAGGCAGGGTGCAGGGAGCACAATAGCAGGAGAGGAAGGGCCCCATGGAGGTCTCCATCCTTCTAGGAAAAACGAGATGCCTTCTGGGAAGGCTGGGCAGTGCCCATCGGACAGCAAGTGCCCAAAAGAGGGACCCTGAAAAGGGGTCAGTGAGGAGAGGATGACCAGGGGCTAAGCACAGGCTTGGTGACCTAGAGGCTGCTGGAGGGGCTGAGAGAGGCAGAGG
>NW_026665154.1:0-1696 GCF_009828535.3 Hylobates moloch | reverse complement strand
TCTATCAAAAGTAAGGTTCAACTCTGTGAGATGAAAGCACACATCACAAAGAAGTTTGTCAGAATATTTTTGTGTAGTTTTTATGTGAAGATATTTCCTTTTCCACCATAGGCCAAAAAGCATTCAAAATGTCCACTTGCAGATTCTACAAAAAGTGTTTTACAAAACTGCTCAATCAAAAGTAAGTTTCAACTCTGTGACATTAATGCACACATGACAAAGAATTTTGTCAGAATTCTTCTGTCTAGTTTTTATATGAAGATATTTCCCTTTCCAAGATAGGCCTCAAAAGGCAAAAACTGCCCCATGGCAGATAATACAAAAAGACCGTTTCAAAACTGCTCTATCAAAAGTAAAGTTCAATTCTGTGAGAAGAATGTATGTATCACAAAGGCGTTTGTAAGAATGCTTCTGTCTGGTTTTTATGTGAAGATATTTCCTTTTCCACCGTAGGCCCCAAAGCGCTCCAAATGTTCAATCGCAGATTCTACAAAAAGAGTGTTTCAAAGCTGCTCTATGAAAAGTAAGATTCAACACGTGAGATGAATGCACACATCACAAAGAAATTTGTCAGAATGCTTCTGTCTAGTTTTCATGTGAAGATATTTCCTTTTCTACCATAGGCCTCAAAGCACTCCAAATGTCCATTGGAAATTCTATAAAAGGAGTGTTTCAAAGCTGATCTATCAAAAGTAAGGTTCAACTCTCAGATATGAATGCAAACACCACAAAGAAGTTTGTCAGAATACTTCCGTGTAGTTTTTTTGTGAAGATATTTCTTTATCCACCATAAACCTCAAAGTGCTACAAATGTCCACTTGCAGATTCTGCAAAAAGTGGGTTTCAGAACTTCTCAATAAAAAGTAAGGTTCAACTCTGTGACATTAATGCACGCATCACAAAGAAGTGTGTCAGAATGATTCTGTCTAGTTTTTATATGAAGATATTTCCCTTTCCAAGATAGGCCTCAAAAGACAACAAATGTCCCATGGCAGATAATACAAAAAGACGGGTTCAAATCTGCACTTTCAAAAGTAAAGTTCAACTCTGTGAGAAGAATGTACGTATCACAAAGGCCTTTGTCAGAATACTTCTGTGTAGTTTTTGTGTGAAGATAATTCTTTTTCCACCATAAGCCTCAAAGCTCACCAAATTTCTGCTTGCAAATTCTACCAAAAGTGGGTTTCAAAACCGCTCAGTCAAAAGTAAGGTTCAACTCTGTGACACAAATGCACACATCACAAAGAAGTTTTTCAGAATGGTTCAGTCTAGTTTTTATATGAAGATATTTCCCTTTCCAAGATAGGCCTCAAAAGCCACAAATGTCCCATTGCAGATAATACAAAAAGAGAGTTTCAAAACTGCTATATCAAAAGTAAAGTTCAACTCTGTGAGAAGAATGCTTGTATCACAAAGGCGTTTGTCAGAATTCTTCTGTCTAGTTTTTATGTGATGATATTTTCTTTTCCACCGTAGGCATCAAAGTGCTCCAAATGTCCAATTGCAGATTCTACAAAGAGAGGGATTCAAAGGTGTTCTATTAATGTTTTACTTTGTGAGATGAATGCACACATCACAAAGAAATTTGTCAGAATGCTTCTGTCTCTTTCTTATGTGAAGATATTTATTTTTTCACCATAGGCATCAAACCACTCCAAATGTCCACTTGCACATTCTATAAAATGAGTGTTGCAAA
>NW_026665153.1:0-1696 GCF_009828535.3 Hylobates moloch | reverse complement strand
ACTCATATTTGGCTCAGATTAAATTTCTTCAAATATTTTACACAGTTCGACTCTTTCTTTGACATTTCCTATAGTGTGTGGTTCTTGGAATTATTTTTAAACCAGTTGTAATATCTTAACGAGTTACATTAAATCTTTTAACACATGCTCATTTTACATCTGTATGAATCATGACTATATTCTTTTTAAAAGTTATCTTTTACTAGGGTCGAGTGTGGTGGCTCCTGCCTGTAATCCCAGCACTTTTGGAGGCTAAGGCAGGAGGATTACTTGAGACCAGGATTTCCAGACCAGCCTGGGCAATATAGTGAGACCCCATCTCTATAAAAAAAATTTAAAAATTAGCTGAGTATAGTGACACGTGCCTGTAGTCCCAGCTACTCAGGAGGCTGAGGTGGGAGAATCACCTGAGCCCAGGAGGCTGAGGTTGTAGTGGGCCGTGAGTGCACTACTGCACTCCAGCCTGGGGACAGGGCGAGACCCTGTCTCAACTTAAAAAACAACAAAAAATAAGTTATCTTTTACTATCTCATAAAGATAAATTCCTAAAACAGAATTGCCAGGAGTGTAGGATGACTGTGTGAGCCCAGGAGCTTCAGGCTGTAGTGTGCTAAATCGATTGAGTGTCCATGCTAAATTCAGCATCAATATGATGACCTCCGGAAGCTGGGGGCCAACAGGTTGCCCAAGGTGGGGTGAACCAGCCCATGTCAGCAGGGAACAGGAGCAGGTAAGAGCTTCTGTGCTGACCATGGCCAGTGCCCTCCAGCCTGGGCAACATCACCAGACCCATCTCTAAAATATGAAAAGAAGGCTGGGTGCAGTGACTCACGCCTGTAATCCCAGCACTTTGGGAGGCCAAGGTGGGCGGATTACAAGGTCAGGAGTTCGAGACCAGCCTGGCCAATATGGTGAAACACCGTCTCTATTAAAAATACAAAAATGAGCCAGGTACGGTGGCACATGCCTATAGTCCCAGCTACTCAGGAGGCTGAGGCAGAAGAATCGCTTGAACCCGGGAGGCGGAGGTTGCAGTGAACCGAGATCCCACCACTACACTCCAGCCTGGGCCACAGAGCGAGATTCTGTCCCCCCCCCAAAAAAAAGAGAGAAAGAAAGAAAGAAACCTTGGGCTATTCTGGGCACACTGTCTACGAGGAGGACCTACTCCACAAGGAGCAGTGAAACAAAACAAAAACAACCACCACCTCAGATCCATCACAGGCTCTCCCCTTCCTCCACTTTGTCCCCATGCACCTGCCTATGTTGGACAATTCATATGAAAGAAATCCGTCTTTCTTTTCCTTTGCGACTAATTTGAATGTTATTAGATACAGCAGCATCCACGTAGATTTGCAATCAGTAGCATATGTCAGTGTGAGACATGTGACAAGCAATACTCAGAGGAAGACATGCATCGTCTTTGACCTAACGATTCCACTGACAGGAACGTCTGCAGATCCATTTGCAGGAGTAGACAAAGTGAAACACATTAAATATATGCCGGGACACTCTCTGCAGCCATAGTGGGAGTGGCAGAGACTGCAGCTACTCTAAGCACTAATTGCTAAGGAATTGATGAGATGAACACAGTAGGGCTGTGCAATGGAGACTACGCACGACTGAAAAGAAGGGCAGAGGCCAAGTGTGGTGGCTCACGCCTGTAATCCCAGCACTTTGGGAGGCCGAGGCAGGC
>NW_026665152.1:0-1696 GCF_009828535.3 Hylobates moloch | reverse complement strand
AGACCTTGTCTCTTAAAAAAATAAAATAAAAAATCAAACTATTCTTTCTCCATGCTTTTACTGAATATTTTACAAGTGTGCTTGGATATTTATTACCCTCTCTGTCAGTTTACTTCAAGTAAAATTAGGAAAAATTAAAATATATATGTTAAAGACTTGAAAGGATGTCAGTTGAACTAAAGCTATGTAAATTGTATAGCATAGTTTGCGGCACAATTTAAGTACTCAGTAAATGTCAGCTGTTAGTATTGTGGCTGTTTTGTAAGTTGTCATAATTATTTCTTGTGTATATATTTTTATTTTGTTTTTTTTTTGAGAGACTCTTAGTTTTTTAGAGCAGTTTTAGGTTCACAGCAAAATTTAGCAGAAGGGACAAAGTTTCCTCATGTTGTCTTTTTGTCTCTCACTTGACTTAAAGTTCTTTGCATTCAGGGTTACTGCACAAGAGGTATTTAATATATTTTAATCACTTGGATGTCATTATAACTAACTGATTTTTCTCTCCGACAGTAGATAACACATTACTATGCAAACAATACTTCATTCAACACATTTTCCGATTACTTGTTTGGTACTATTTTAGATCATTAACATATAAAATATGATAGTAAGATACTATGAATAATAAACTATTCAAAATTTAATCTATAGTAAACCATTCTAGGGCAATAAATTTCAGTGAATTTCTTGTACAAAGATGTTGTCAAACTTATATTACACTGGGATTACTCTCAGCATAGAACAGAGAGAAATTAAGCCTTTTTTTGTTCTGATCCATTAATCTTGAAAACTGGCCTAAATGTTGTCTTAGCAAGTCTAGCAATTCAGAATTAGATTTGAAAAATAAAGCAGGTAACTTTGTACATTTTAAACTTTATTTTATACTTTAATTTGTAAGGCTAGCAAAAATAGAGTGGAAGGAAATTAAAATCATAGAGATACCATTGGGTTTTCCTATGTAGACTTTGCAATTTTTTTATTATTCCATTACAAACAATCTGGGTAAATAAGAGAACACATCACTACTGAATTTTCCTTTACCAAATACAGGAAAGATTTTTTTCTTATAAATTAAGTGCTAACTAAAGGAGATTGAGAAAAAGCAGGTACTTCTTAGATTTCTGATCGAAACTGCAGTGTGGACTCTTTCATTTTTTTTCATAATCTTCTTCAAATTTCTCATACTGGGCTACAGTGAATTGATTCTTCCAGTCTCCTGAAACACCTAAAAAGAAATATAAAATAACACATTTGAGACTACTGTAAAATGTTTCTTCTGAAACAAGTTTTAATTTGAATTACTATACCCTTTATTTTTACCCCTTTAACTTTTGGATATCATATCGGTACCATATCTCTCATCCTAAACTTCCACTCCCATACTTCTAGACCTTGTTAGTCTTCAAAAAATTCCCACGGATTTTTTCAGTATCCTGTGTAAATAAATAATCCCTTAAATAGCTTATAGAAATGTCACTGGGAAAAAAAACACATCTCAAAATCTTGATTCTTTGGCTTCAAGAATTTTCTTAACAAAAGATATAAAGGACTTTTTAGTCCTTTTAAAATTATGTTTTCTGGCTGGGCGTGGTGGCTCACACCTGTAATCCTAGCACTTTGGGAGGCCGAGGCGGCAGATCACATGAGGCCAGGAGTTTGAGACCAGCCTGGTCAACACGGTGAAACCCCATCTCTA
>NW_026665151.1:0-1696 GCF_009828535.3 Hylobates moloch | reverse complement strand
TGGCAGAATGATTCTGTGTAGTTGTTATTTGAGGATATTCCTGTTTCAACTATAGGCCCCTTAGCGCTCCAAATGTCCACTTGCAGTTTCTACAGAAAGAGAGTTTCACAACTTCTCAATGAAAAGTAAGTTTCAACTGTGCTAGTTGAATGCACAGAACAGAAAGAAGTATCGCAGAATGCTTCTGTGTAGTTTTAAGATGAAGATATTCCTTTTTCCACTATAGGCCACTCAGTGCTCCGAATGTCCGCTTGCAGTTTCTACAGAAAGAGTGTTTCAGAACTTCTCATTCAACAGTAAGATTCAAGTCTGTTAGTTGAAAGCACAGAGCAGAAAGAAGTTTTGCAGAATGATTCTGTGTAGTTTTTATAAAGATATTACTTTATCCACTATAGGCCCCTTAACGCCAGGAATGTCCGCTTGCAGTTTCTACAGAAAGTGTCTTTCAGAACTTCTCAATCAACAGTAAGGTTCAACTCTGTTAGTTGAATGCACAGAACAGAAAGAAGTTTGGCAGAATGCGTGGAGCCAAGATGGCCGAATAGGAACAGCTCCGGTCTCCAGCTCCAAGCCCCAGCGAAACAGAAGACAGGTGATTTCTGCATTTCTGCTTGAGGTCCCAGTTTCATCTCACTAGGGAGTGCCTAACAGTGGGTGCAGGACATTCGGTGAAGCGCACTGTGCACGAGCCGAAGCAGGGCGAGGCATTGCCTCACTCGGGAAGCGCAAGGGGTCAGGGAGTTCCCTTTCCTAGTCAAAGAAAAGGGAAACAGAGGGCACCCGGAATATCGGGTCATCCCACCCCAATACTGCGCTTTTCCAACGGGCCTGGAAAATGGCACACTAGGAGATTGTGTCCCGCACCTGGCTCAGAGGGTCCTGTGCCCACGGAGTCTCGCTGATTGCTAGCACAGCAGTCTGAGTTCAAGCTGCAAGGCGGCAGCGAGGCTGGGGGAGGGGCGCCCGCCATTGCCCAGGCTTGCTTAGGTAAACAAAGCAGCCAGGAAGCTCGAACTGGGTGGAGCCCACCACAGCTCAAGGAGGCCTGCCTGCCTCTGTAGGCTCCACCTCTGAGGGCAGGGCACAGACAAACAAAAACTCAGCAAGAAACTCCACAGACTTAAAGGTCCCTGTCTGACTGACAGCTTTGAAGAGAGTAGTGGTTCTCCCAGCACGCAGCTGGAGATCTGAGAACGGACAGACTGCCTCCTAAAGTGGGTCCCTCACCCCTGAGCAGCCTAACTGGGAGGCACCCCCCCAGTAGGGACAGACTGACACCTCATTCAACCGGGTACTCCTCTGAGACAAAACTTTCAGACGAACTATCAGACAGCTGAATTTGTGGTCTCACGAAAATCCGCTGTTCTGCAGCCACCGCTGCTGACACCCAGCCAAACAGGGTCTGGAGTGGACCTCTAGTAAACTCCAAGAGACCTGCAGCTGAGGGTCCTGTCTGGTAGAAGGAAAACTAACAAACAGAAAGGACATCCACACCAAAAACTCATCTGTACATCACCATCATCAAAGACAAAAAGTAGATAAAACCACAAAGATGGGGAAAAAACAGAGCAGAAAAACTGGAAACTCTAAACAACAGAGCACCTCTCCTCCTCCAAAGGAACGCAGTTCCTCACCAGCAACGGAACAAAGCTGGATGGAGGATGACTTTGATGAGTTGAGAGAAGAAGGCTTCAGA
>NW_026665150.1:0-1696 GCF_009828535.3 Hylobates moloch | reverse complement strand
TCCGCCTCCCAGGTTCACGCCATTCTCCTGCCTCAGCCTCCCGAGTAGCTGGGACTACAGGCGCCTGCCACAGTGCCCGGCTAATTTTTGGTATTTTTAGTAGAGACGGGGTTTCACCGTGTTAGCCAGAATGGTCTCAATCTCCTGACCTCGTGATCCGCCCATCTCGGCCTCCCAAAGTGCTGGGATTACAGGCGTGAGCCACCACGCCCGGCCTGGAGATGGGGTTTCACCATGTTGGCCAGGCTTGTCTCAAACTCCTGACCTGAGGTGATCCGCCACCTTGGCCTCCCAATTTAAGATTTTTTGTCCATTTTTGATTTGGGTTGTTTGGGAGTTTTTTGTTTAGTTTCAATTAAGAGTTTTCTATGTATTCTAGACATTAATCCCTTATCAGGTATGTGATTTGGAAATATTTTCTCCTATTTCCAACCCTATGGGTTGCCAAATACTTTCAGCCCCATGGACTGCCTTTTCACCCTGTTGGTGGTATTCTTTTTTCTTTTTGAGACGGATTTCGCCTTTGCCAAGTGGATGGATGGTCCAGTCTGATATGCAGTTCTACCTCCCAGTTCAAGAATTTGTGCCTCAGTGGCGCAATCTCAGCTCACTGCAAGCTCGCCTCCCGGGTTCATGCCATTCTCCTGCCTCAGCCTCCCGAGTAGCTGGGACTACAGGCGCCCGCCACCACTCCTGGCTAATTTTTTGTATTTTTAGTAGAGAAGGGGTTTCACCTTGTTAGCCAGGATGATCTCGATCTCCTGACCTTGTGATCCGCCTGCCTCGGCCTCCCAAAGTGCTGGGATTACAGGAGTGAGCCACTGTGCCCAGCCCATTGTTGGAATTTTTACAGGGATTGCATTGAATCTGTAGATGCTACTATCACTTTTTTTTTTTTTTTTTTTTGAGACAGTCTTGCTTTGTCACCCAAGCTGGAGTGCAGTCATACAATCAAGACTCATTGCAGCCTTGACCTCCTGGGCTCAAGGGATCCTCCCACCTCAGTCTCCCAAAGGGCTGGGATTACAGGTATGAGCCACAGTGCCCGGCCTGCTATTACATTTTTAAAGTTTAACAAATTGGCATATTGAAATGGTATTTTGTTACAGTTAGTTTGCATTTTTGTTCCAAATAAGGTTGATTAGCTATTTGCAAATCTTTCTGAATGTTTGCAATCTTTTGTCTGTTGAAATTTAAAAAAAAATTTTCTATTGGTGTTTTAATATCACATATATAAAGGATATTGAGAATATCAACATTTCTTTTGTTATATAAAATCTCCAAATATTCCTTGGGCCCCTCTTTCGGCACTGTGTAGAATGTTGGCTTAAGTAGGGAGGAAAAGGTCATAATCCCTGCCCTTGTGGGGTAGGAAGGTTGATCAGCAATATTGAAATAATTACCCAAGTATGTCGTTATGGGTGGGAATAAGGAACATAAAGGCAAGAACGAAAGTACAATGAAGGGGACCTGATCTAGCTGTGGGCTCAGAGAAGGCTGAGATGCTAATGATGAGCTGCAAATAACTATAGATGGTGTGGAGGGGTGAAATCGGAGTGAAGAGCCTTCCTGGCAAAAACGTGAGCACGTGCAAAGGTCCTGAGGTCTGAAGGAGCTGGATGTGTCCAAGGACATGAAAACAGGTGGTTTGACCTGAAATGTGAAGAATGAGAAGTTGAGGGAAGTGGGCTCAGGC
>NW_026665149.1:0-1696 GCF_009828535.3 Hylobates moloch | reverse complement strand
ACCTGTGGACTCGACAGCCTCATAAACTAACACGGAAGGAGTACCATAGAGACCAAAACAAACAAGGGGGAAAAAAGCAACCCCCAGAGGAAACAGAAACCACACAGTGAAAAGAAAAATCAAATACATGTGCATAGAGATATATAATCGAGCTACAAATTACTATTGCAAGCATAAAACAAGGATACTGGCTGGGCGCGGTGGCTCACGCCTGTAATCCCAGCACTTTGGGAGGCCGAGGCAGGCGGATCACGAGGTCAGGAGATCGAGACCATCCTGGGTACCAGTGTGAAACCCGGCCTCTTTAAAAATTACAAAAAATTAGCCGGGCGTGGTGGCGGGCACCTGTAGTCCCAGCTACTCGGAGAGGCTGAGGCAGGAGAATGGCGTGAACCCGGGAGGCGGAGCTTGCAGTGAGCCGAGATTGCGCCACTGCACTCCAGCCTGGGCGACAGAGCGAAACTCCGTCTCAAAAAAAAAAAAAGATATCCCTCTCCCAACGCCTTAAATTCAATATGAATAATTTAAATTTACATTTTAGACAATATCCAGATGTTCTGAGAGTGTGGGGGGCTTGTTGACTAGGGGCTTCGGTGCAGGGTTATTTGGTTCGAATATTTAGTTGGGGGTCTCCAATGAATGTCAGTCAGTATCTTTAGATATTTAAGGTTGGTCAGAGTCCCTAGAGATGAGCTTCTAATTTCCTGCCTAGAGGGTGTAGAGGTGGTTATAAGCGTTCTGGGAGCTGAATGAAGAGAACAGAGTATCTAATATGTGTTTTGCCCAAAACCCTGTCTTTTACCAGGGAGGAGGAAGGGGAGCTACCTAGCAGCAAGGGTTGTGTAGAGTACCTGTGGACTCGACAGCCTCATAAACTAACACGGAAGGAGTACCATAGAGACCAAAACAAACAAGGGGGAAAAAAGCAACCCCCAGAGGAAACAGAAACCACACAGTGAAAAGAAAAATCAAATACATGTGCATAGAGATATATAATCGAGCTACAAATTACTATTGCAAGCATAAAACAAGGATACTGGCTGGGCGCGGTGGCTCACGCCTGTAATCCCAGCACTTTGGGAGGCCGAGGCAGGCGGATCACGAGGTCAGGAGATCGAGACCATCCTGGCTAACACTGTGAAACCCGGCCTCTTTAAAAATTACAAAAAATTAGCCGGGCGTGGTGGCGGGCGCCTGTAGTCCCAGCTACTCGGAGAGGCTGAGGCAGGAGAATGGCGTGAACCCGGGAGGCGGAGCTTGCAGTGAGCCGAGATTGCGCCACTGCACTCCAGCCTGGGCGACAGAGCGAAACTCCGTCTCAAAAAAAAAAAAGATATCCCTCTCCCAACGCCTTAAATTCAATATGAATAATTTAAATTTACATTTTAGACAATATCCAGATGTTCTGAGAGTGTGGGGGGCTTGTTGACTAGGGGCTTCGGTGCAGGGTTATTTGGTTCGAATATTTAGTTGGGGGTCTCCAATGAATGTCAGTCAGTATCTTTAGATATTTAAGGTTGGTCAGAGTCCCTAGAGATGAGCTTCTAATTTCCTGCCTAGAGGGTGTAGAGGTGGTTATAAGCGTTCTGGGAGCTGAATGAAGAGAACAGAGTATCTAATATGTGTTTTGCCCAAAACCCTGTCTTTTACCAGGGAGGAGGAAGGGGAGCTACCTAGCAGCAAGGGTTGTGTAGAG
>NW_026665148.1:0-1696 GCF_009828535.3 Hylobates moloch | reverse complement strand
TTTTTTCAGTGTCACTTGGACCAGTGGCAAATTAAATAAGAAATCCGCTAAAAGTCAGAGGATCGCTGAGGAAAGTAAAAGCTAAACTGTTTGGGGCCTCTTTCCTGGGGCAGCCTCCAGGCTACTACAAAACAGAGGTGGTGAGCAGAAAGTTGACAAGATGCAGAGCACTCAGGTGAGGGACAGAGAGCACAAGGTGGACAGTCCAAAAAGAGAAAGTAGTAAACATCTTGTTTAGCCAAATCCATTCCTCTCAATATTCCCGAGGGCCCCTAACCCTGTGAGCTTGGCCCCTAATCTGAGTATGATGCCCCTGGGCCTCTAACTTTTGGGGCTGAGTCTCTCACCCTAACATTGTGCCCTAGAGCCTCTCACTTAAGTAGTAGTGGATAATCATTCTTGCCCACCAGAATGGCTTCACAACTCTAAAAGACGGCCCACTTGCCAAGTGTCAGCTGATTGATTCTGTGTGGATTGTTTTCCTTGGAGTGGGAGTCTTGTCAGGGTGTCCATTCAAGGTGTTGCTGAAAGATGTTGCTGGAAAAGAGGGTCCTGATACAGACCACAAAGTAGGATTCTTAGATCTTGTGCAGGAAAAAATGTGAGGTGGTCAGAGAGCACAGTGAAAGAAGCAAGTTGACTAGAAATGACTCCATTAGAGTTGGACATCCTCAGAAAACAAGAGCAGGGATGCATTGTCTTTTGTTAGTGTCTCTGCTTATAAGTAACTATAAAGAGAAAGAGTTATAATTAAACTTGGAAGGTGCAGATGTGCTCACTAAAGTTGGGGCTATTGGTTTTAACAATGACTATTAACCCGTTGACCTAAGCTAGCTCATTAATATTATCCTCACAAAAAAAATGCTGTCCTCCTAAGACATTTATACATTTTTCAGGCTTAGTGGAAAATGTCTTGTATGGCCACAAATATTCTGCAATTGTAATTTGTGGCCAGCTAAAAAATGTGGCTATTTTCAGACCATGAGTATTAATCTTCTAGATGCCTTGTGAGTACCTAGCTACTCATATTAAGATAGAGTATTCTAGTCATGTTTATTAAACTAGAAGCTTGGTAACCATGAGTTCCTCTAACACAACAAGTCTACTCCTCAAGGAGAAAATTTATTTCTCAGGAATTTTGTGCATTTTGTTTGATGGAATTTGGTGTGTTTACTAAAACGGCAGAAAAGAGTGAAATTAGTCCTCAAAGATTTCTCAAGATTGGATATAAAGTAAACAAAATGATTATAGGTACTATGCAAGTTGATACAGTTGATATTCAAAAGAAATATTGTTTGAAACACAATGAGATTTTTATTTTTACTTATTTATTATTATTATTATTTTGAGACAGAGTCTTCTCTGTTGCCCAGGCTGGAGTGTAGTGCACCATCTTGGCTCACTGAAACCTCTGCCTCCCAGGTTCAAGCAATTCTCCTGCCTCAGCTTCCCAAGTAGCTGCGATTACAGGCATGCATCACCACACCCAGCTAATTTATGTATCTTTAGTAGAGATGGGGTTTCACTGTGTTGGCTGAGCTGGTCTCAAACCCCTGACAACAAGCGATCTGCCCACCTTGGCCTCCCAAATTGCTGGGATTACAGGCATGAGCCACTGCTCCCAGCCACAATGAGATTTTTAAATCTAACTGATTTCCCGCTGTTGAGCAGGGAGCTGAGCAAATTTCAACAGATC
>NW_026665147.1:0-1696 GCF_009828535.3 Hylobates moloch | reverse complement strand
CACCAGAATATTTTCCACTGTCCCGTAACTCCAGGGCCTAGGAGAGTGGCTAATGCATAGTAAGACCTTATATTAGTTGAATCCAAAGTCTGCGTGTTCTCCTTGAGCAGACTAATTTAGTTTCTATCTGAGGTGAGGGTCAGGAACTAGGTTGGGTGCCCTGGTTTGGTGGCACAAGCCTCTCGAGGACAGTGATGAGGGCAGTGGCGGGGGTAGCCCAGGGCTGAGGCAGAGCCAGGTTGTCTGGAGTGTAGCTGGAGCTTATTGTCTAGGGACTGGGGACCATCCAAGAAGGCTGGGCCCACCAGCTTCTGAGCAGGACGAGATTGGGCCTTGGAGCACCCTGTTGGCTTCTCTGTCTTACTTCTCCCCACAGGGCTCTTGGCTGGAGCCAGGCCCTTTGCAGCATTTTCTTTTCTGGTTTTGGCCACCTTCGCAGCAGCTGAGAACATGGAGTCCTCATGCCCTTTGCCTTTTGTCCTGGGGATAATATGCTGCAGAAAACATTTAATTTTATTTCTCAAGCTAGACTCTGGAAGGCTGGGCTTCTTTTGAGTATGGGCTGGCATCACCAGCCCATGCAAAACCTGGCCTTGCAAAGTTTGGCCCTGCAAAGGCTTACCCTGAGTTGGTTGGCTCAGGAAAGGCTGACCCTGTGAAGCCTGGGGCACCACAGTCTGGGCATTCTTAGGAATTGTTGCTGGTTCAAGGATGACAGTTAGCTCGGTTTGACTGTCTTGCAGGTCACTGTCAGATTCTTTCTCCCCAGGGACTCGTGGAGGTAGCTGTGGGAGCTTAAGCTGAGGGTGATGCTGGGGGCTGTGTTGACAGGGATCAGCAAGATGAAAGCTACGGCTCCATCGCCAGGACCCTCGGGGTGTCTTGTTTGGAAGCATCCCTGCTGGCCTCTGGTCTTCAGCAGGGCGTCTCTCTTCTCTGGTTGAGGAGGGCCCAAACCCCGCATCCCCTTCTCTGTGGTCCCTGGCTGCTTTAGTTTCCTCTGGGTCCTCTCTCTTTCCTGCTAGCATGGGGACATGGGCTGGGTCCTTGCTCTTGCCAGGGCTTTGGGGCTCAGGGCCCCAGGGTTCCTCGAGGCTGGGGTTGTTCACATTGGCGTCCACCCGACCACAAAGCATGTGGGCCTCTGTCATGTCCCCACTGCGTTGTGAGATCTTGGAGACTGAGTGGGCAGAACCCTGGGGTACAGCTTTGGAACTAGATTGCTTTTGGTTCTGCTGCACTGCCTTCAAGTCATTGGCCAGCTGTTCTTTAAGGTGAACCCCTTCTGGATTAGGGGCAGGATGGGTGTCTGGTGGGATGGGCAGTTCCTGGAGCAATGTCTCCCCTTGGTGGTTTAGACTTTTGAGAGACTTCTGTGTGGATATCTTCTCTGGTGCTGCAGCAGTTTGTTCCCTGGACTTCCTTGCCCTAATGGGAATTCCCCATTGTATCTCTAGGACCTTTTTTCTCAGGTGGAAGTTTAGTTTGGTCAAGGTATGTGTCTGGAGTGAGTGGGGGCTAGCAGGATGTGTCTGGCTTTCTAGAGGCAGCGTCTCCACAGGCCTAGGCACCATCTCGGTGATGACAGATTGGCTAGTGACTGCCGGGGCCAGGGCCCTGGGGAGCGCCACACAATACAGAGCAGGCAACCCCGACAGGAAGGCCAGATGCTTGTGCCGTAAAGTTGTCTCCAGTT
>NW_026665146.1:0-1696 GCF_009828535.3 Hylobates moloch | reverse complement strand
TTCTTCTAGATTTTCTAGTTTATTTGCATAGAGATGTTTGTAGTATTCTCTGATGGTAGATTGTATTTCTGTGGGATCGGTGGTGATATCCCCTTTTTCGTTTTTTATTGCATCTATTTGATTCTTCTCTCTTTTCTTCTTTATTAGTCTTGCTAGCGGTCCATCAATTTTGTTGATCTTTTCAAAAAACCAGCTCCTGGATTCATTAATTTTTTGAAGGGTTTTTTGTGTCTCTATTTCCTTCAGTTCTGCTCTGATTTTAGTTATTTCTAGCCTTCTGCTAGCTTTTGAATGTGTTTGCTCTTGCTTTTCTAGTTCTTTTAATTGTGATGTTAGGGTGTCAATTTTGGATCTTTCCTGCTTTCTCTTGTGGGCATTTAGTGCTATAAATTTCCCTCTACACACTGCTTTGAATGTGTCCCAGAGATTCTGGTATGTTGTGTCTTTGTTCTCGTTGGTTTCAAAGAACATCTTTATTTCTGCCTTCATTTCATTATGTACCCAATAGTCATTCAGGAGCAGGTTGTTCAGTTTCCATGTAGTTGAGTGGTTTTGAGTGAGTTTCTTAATCCTGAGTTCTAGTTTGATTGCACTGTGGTCTGAGAGACAGTTTGTTATAATTTCTGTTGTTTTACATTTGCTGAGGAGAGCTTTACTTCCAACTATGTGGTCAATTTTGGAATAGGTGTGGTGTGGTGCTGAAAAAAATGTATATTCTGTTGATTTGGGGTGGAGAGTTCTGTAGATGTCTATTAGGTCCACTTTATGTAGAGCTGAGTTCAATTCCTGGATATCCTTGTTAACTTTCTGTCTCGTTGATCTGTCTAATGCTGACAGTGGGGTGTTAAAATCTCCCATTATTATTGTGTGGGAGTTTAAGTCCCTTTGTAGGTCACTGAGGACTTGCTTTATGAATCTGGGTGCTCCTGTGTTGGGTGCATATATATTTAGGATAGTTAGCTCTTCTTGTTGAATTGATCCCTTTACCATTATGTAATGGCCTTCTTTGTCTCTTTTGATCTTTGTTGGTTTAAAGTCTATTTTATCAGAGACTAGGATTGCAACCCCTGCCTTTTTTTGTTTTCCAGTTGCTTGATAGATCTTCCTCCATCCCTTTATTTTGAGTCTATGTGTGTCTCTGCACGTGAGATGGGTTTCCTGAATACAGCACACTGATGGGTCCTGACTCCTTATCCAGTTTGCCAGTCTGTGTCTTTTGATTGGAGCATTCAGCCCATTTACATTTAACGTTAATATTGTTATGTGTGAATCTGATCCTGTCATTATGATGTTAGTTGGTTATTTTGCTCGTTAGTTGCTATAGTTTCTTCCTAGCCTCGATGGTCTTTACAATTTGGCATGTTTTTGCAGTGGCTGGTACCGGTGGTTCCTTTCCATGTTTAGTGCTTCCTTCAGGAGCTCTTTCAGGGCAGGCCTGGTGGTGACAAAGTCACTCAGCGTTTGCTTGTCTGTAAAGTATTTTATTTCTCCTTCACTTATGAAGCTTAGTTTGGCGGGATAGGAAATTCTGGGTTGAAAATTCTTTTCTTTAAGAATGTTGAATATCGGCCCCCACTCTCTTCTGGCTTGTAGAGTTTCTGCTGAGAGATCAGCTGTTAGTCTGATGGGCTTCCCTTTGTGGGTAACCCGACCTTTCTCTCTGGCTGCCCTTAACATTTTTTCCTTCATTTCAACT
>NW_026665145.1:1512-1697 GCF_009828535.3 Hylobates moloch | reverse complement strand
CTCCACTCCATTCAACTCCATTCCATTGCATTCCATCCCATTCCAATGCACTCCATTCCACACCAATGCACTCACCTCCCTTACACTCCACTACATAACATTCCTTTCCATCCCATTCCATTACACTTCATTCCACTCCACTGACCCCACTACACTCATCTCCACTCCACTCCAACTCACTCCAT
>NW_026665145.1:0-1435 GCF_009828535.3 Hylobates moloch | reverse complement strand
TCCACTCCATTCCACATCACTCCACTCACCCCAGTACACTCATCTCCACTCCACTCCAATTCACTCCATTTCATTCCATTCCACACCATTTCCCTCCATCACATTCAATTCCATTCCAATCCATTCCAATCCACTCCATTCCACATCACTCCACTCACCCCAGTACACTCATCTCCACTCCACTCCAATTCACTCCATTTCATTCCATTCCACACCATTTCCCTCCATCACATTCCATTCCATTCCAATCCACTCCAATCCACTCCATTCCATTCCACTCCACTCCACTCCACTCCTCTCCACTCCAGTCCATTCCATTCCATTCCTTTCCGTTCTGTTCCATTCCGTTCTGTTCCGTTCCGTTCCATTCCATTCCATTCCATTCTGTTCCAATCCATTCCATTCCACACCACTCCATTCCGTTCCATCCGAATTCATTGCACTCCATTCCACTTCACTCCACTTCACTCGAGTCTGTTCCATCCATTTCAACTCGAATCCATTCCATACACTCCACTCTATTCCACTCCACTCCAGTCCATTGCACTCCATTCCATTCCATTCAGTTCCATTCCATTCCATCGCATTGCATTCCAGTCCATTCCTATCCACTCCACTACATTCCATTCCATTTCATTCCATTCCAGTCCATCCCATTGCATTCCATTTCATGCCAATACACTCCACTCCACTTTGTTCCATTCCATACCATCCCATTCCATTCTAATCCAATCCACACCACTCAACTCACCTCCCCTACACTCCACTACCTAACGTTCCATTCCATCCCATTACATTACACTCCATTCCACTCCACTCCACTGACCCCACTACACTCATCTCCACTCCACTCCAATTCTCTCCATTCCATTTAATTATATACCAATTCCCTCCATTCCAATTCACTCCATTCCATCCCATTCCATTCCACTCCCTTCCATTACACTCCACCCCACTCCACTCCACTCCACTGCACTCCACTCCATTCCATCTGATTCCATTGCACTGCATTTCACTTCACTCCACTCCACTCCACTCAATTCCATTCCATCCAATTCATTTCAAATTCATTCCACTATACTCCTCTCTATTCCACTCCACTCCACTCCATTGCACTCCATTCCATTCCACTCCATTCGATTCCATTCCATCACATTCCATTCCACTCCATTCCACACCACTCCACTCACCTCCCCTACATTCCACTGCATATCGTTCCATTCCATCACATTCCATTCCCCTCAATTGCACTCCACTTCTTTGACCCCACTACCCACATCTCCACTCCATTCCAATTCACTCCATTCCATTCCATTCCATACCATTTCCCTCCATTCCATTGCATTCCATTCCATTCCATTCCATACCATTTTCCTCCATTCCATTCCATTCCATTCCCTTCCATTCCATTCCATTCCACACCATTCGAATTGCC
>NW_026665144.1:246-1697 GCF_009828535.3 Hylobates moloch | reverse complement strand
GGCAATTCGAATGGTGTGGAATGGAATGGAATGGAAGGGAATGGAATGGAATGGAATGGAGGAAAATGGTATGGAATGGAATGGAATGGAATGCAATGGAATGGAGGGAAATGGTATGGAATGGAATGGAATGGAGTGAATTGGAATGGAGTGGAGATGTGGGTAGTGGGGTCAAAGAAGTGGAGTGCAATTGAGGGGAATGGAATGTGATGGAATGGAACGATATGCAGTGGAATGTAGGGGAGGTGAGTGGAGTGGTGTGGAATGGAGTGGAATGGAATGTGATGGAATGGAATCGAATGGAGTGGAATGGAATGGAGTGCAATGGAGTGGAGTGGAGTGGAATAGAGAGGAGTATAGTGGAATGAATTTGAAATGAATTGGATGGAATGGAATTGAGTGGAGTGGAGTGGAGTGAAGTGAAATGCAGTGCAATGGAATCAGATGGAATGGAGTGGAGTGCAGTGGAGTGGAGTGGAGTGGGGTGGAGTGTAATGGAAGGGAGTGGAATGGAATGGGATGGAATGGAGTGAATTGGAATGGAGGGAATTGGTATATAATTAAATGGAATGGAGAGAATTGGAGTGGAGTGGAGATGAGTGTAGTGGGGTCAGTGGAGTGGAGTGGAATGGAGTGTAATGTAATGGGATGGAATGGAACGTTAGGTAGTGGAGTGTAGGGGAGGTGAGTTGAGTGGTGTGGATTGGATTAGAATGGAATGGGATGGTATGGAATGGAACAAAGTGGAGTGGAGTGTATTGGCATGAAATGGAATGCAATGGGATGGACTGGAATGGAATGAAATGGAATGGAATGTAGTGGAGTGGATAGGAATGGACTGGAATGCAATGCGATGGAATGGAATGGAACTGAATGGAATGGAATGGAGTGCAATGGACTGGAGTGGAGTGGAATAGAGTGGAGTGTATGGAATGGATTCGAGTTGAAATGGATGGAACAGACTCGAGTGAAGTGGAGTGAAGTGGAATGGAGTGCAATGAATTCGGATGGAACGGAATGGAGTGGTGTGGAATGGAATGGATTGGAACAGAATGGAATGGAATGGAATGGAACGGAACGGAACAGAACGGAATGGAACAGAACGGAAAGGAATGGAATGGAATGGACTGGAGTGGAGAGGAGTGGAGTGGAGTGGAGTGGAATGGAATGGAGTGGATTGGAGTGGATTGGAATGGAATGGAATGTGATGGAGGGAAATGGTGTGGAATGGAATGAAATGGAGTGAATTGGAGTGGAGTGGAGATGAGTGTACTGGGGTGAGTGGAGTGATGTGGAATGGAGTGGATTGGAATGGATTGGAATGGAATTGAATGTGATGGAGGGAAATGGTGTGGAATGGAATGAAATGGAGTGAATTGGAATGGAGTGGAGATGAGTGTACTGGGGTGAGTGGAGTGATGTGGAATGGAGTGGATTGGAATGGATTGGAA
>NW_026665144.1:0-185 GCF_009828535.3 Hylobates moloch | reverse complement strand
ATGGAGTGAGTTGGAGTGGAGTGGAGATGAGTGTAGTGGGGTCAGTGGAGTGGAATGAAGTGTAATGGAATGGGATGGAAAGGAATGTTATGTAGTGGAGTGTAAGGGAGGTGAGTGCAGTGGTGTGGAATGGAGTGGATTGGAATGGGATGGAATGCAATGGAATGGAGTTGAATGGAGTGGAG
>NW_026665143.1:0-1697 GCF_009828535.3 Hylobates moloch | reverse complement strand
AAACAGCTCATTGATGGTTCAGAATATTCCTAATAGCAGGTAAATGAGGCCAATGGTAGGTGGTGGGGTCCGGTGGAACTCTCTGGAGACTGTCAGTGGGACCCTGAAGGCTGGGAGGACATTCCAGAAAGGTGGGAGCAGGGAGGGCACAGGTTCCAAAGGCAGGAAGGGGCTGGCGTCTGTGGTGGGTATGGGGAGAGCAGGACAGGTCTTCAGCCGGAGCGGGATGTTCATGCAGGAGTGGTGAGCCCAGAGAAACTCAGAGAGATGGGGGTGGCCCTTCAACAACGGGTGGAGGAATGAGGACATTCCCCGCAGCCATTAGGAAGCCACTGAAGGTTGATGAGATCTAGCAGTGAGTGTGACAGGAGGTTGTGGAAGTGGAAGAAAGGAGGCCATCACCCAGAAAGACTGGGGGAGGCAGGGGGAAGAAAGGCCCCGCAGGCAGGCCTCGGTGAGTGCACGAGGGTAACTGCATCCTCTCCGCTCCATACGTGTTCCCTGCAGGTGAAGCAGAACCTGATGAACGTCTCCTACCACATCGCCCAGGACACCAGCATCATCGCTGACCTGTGGGCTGAGATCCAGCGACTCAAGTGCAAGACTGATGAGCAGACTGGGCGGGGCCGGGCCCGGGGCCGGCAGGATCGGAGTGACATCCTCTACATCCAAGGTGTGCCTGTGGGTCTGTGTGAGTGGCAGCCCCCTTCGGGCAGCCTCACGTTGCTCTGGGATCAGGCCATGTTGTGTTCAAATCCAGAATTGGTCTCTTTCTGGCTGGGTGGTTGAGCTAGGCACTCACCAGCTCTGAGCCTCCTAGCATTCAGCTGTTAAATGGGGTTGTCATCTCTGCTTCAGACAGTTGCCAGAGATCACAACCCCATTTTACAACCCCACCTTGGAAGAGTAAGTGGGATCCCACGAGGGAGAGGCACTTGAGCAATGAGCTGTGCAGGGCACACACTAAGGGCTGTGGCGTAGGGCTGCAAGGTCATGCCTGCAACCCTGGAATGGGCTCCGTTTCCTTGTAGACCTGCATATTTGCTATGATGGTTTTCCAACAGACAGTAAAGCTGCTTTTTAAAAAAAAAAAAAATTTACTAATATAAAGAGAGAGGCAGACAGTAAAGATTTTTTTTTTTTTTGGAGACAGAGTCTTTCTCTGTTGCCCAGGCTGGAGTGCAGTGGCATGATCTAGGCTCACTGCAACCTCTGCCTTCTGGGTTCAAGCGATTCTCCTGCCTCAGCCTCCCAAGTAGCTGGGATTACAGGTGCCCACCACGACACCTGGCTAATTTTTGTATTTTTAGTAGAGACGGGGTTTTGCCATGTTGGCCGGGCTGGTCTCAAACTCCCGACCTCAGGTGATCTGCCCGCCTGGGCCTCCCAAAGTGCTGGGATTACAGGCGTGAGCTACTGTGCCTGGCCACAGACAGTAAAGTTTCTAGGGGCACCTTTTTATAGTTGGCACAGAGGTGCTGTAAGGGTTAGCAGGAGCCCAGTTCATACCAAGGAGCTGGGAATCGCTTTTGGGCAACAGCTTGAAGACTCAATGTGGGAGTAGGGTGTGGGAGGATGTAGTAATCTAGGGGGTCTTCCTGGAGGAAGCAGTTGGACAGGAAGTGGGAGCACTGAGTTGGGAAGAAAGGGAGGGGAGGGCCCCAGGTGGGCCCAGGCTTTCCTAGCTGAACTTGCCC
>NW_026665142.1:0-1697 GCF_009828535.3 Hylobates moloch | reverse complement strand
ATGGAATGGAATGCATTGGCATGGAATGGAATCATCGGGAATGGAATAGAATGGAATGGAATGGTATGGAATGGAATCTGTTGGATTGAAGTGGAGTGGAGTTGAATGGACTGGAATGCAAAGGGATGGAATGGAATGGACTGGAATGCAATGGGATGGAATAGAATGGGATGGAATGGAATGGAATGGAATGGAGTGCAATGGAGTGGAGTGGAGTGGAATAGAATGGAGTGGAGTGGAATGTATTCGAGTTGAATTGGGTGGAAAGTAATCGAGTGGAGTGTAGTGAAGTGGAATAGAGTGCAATGGAATAAAATGGAATGGAATGGCGTGGTGTGGAATGGAATGGAATGGAGTGGAATGGAGTGGAGTGGAGTGGAGTGGAATTGAGTGGAGTGGAATGGAGTGGTGTGGAATTGAGTGGAGTGGGATGGAGGGGTGTGGAGTGGCATGGAGTGGAATGGAATGGAATGCAGTAGAGTGGAATGGAGTGTAGTGGAGTGGATGGGAATGCAGTGTAATGGAATGGAATGTAATGGATGGCAGTGGAGTGGAGTGGAGGAGAGTGGAGTCAAATGGAATGGGTTATATTGTAATGGAATAGAGTTCAATGGAAAAGAGTGGAGTGGAGTGGCATTGCGTGGACTGGAGTGGATTGAACATGAATGGAATGGAATGGAACAAAATGGAGTGGAGGGCAGAGGAGTGGAGTTGAGTGGAATGGAGTGGAGTGGAGAGTGGTCAAATGTAGTTGAATGGAATGGAATGGAAAGGAATTGAATGGAGTGGAGAGGAGTGGAGTGGAATGGAGTGCAGTGGAACGGAGTAGTGTAGAGTGGAGTGGAGTGGAATGGAGTAGAGTAGAGTGGAATGAAGTGGAGTGGAGTTGCGTGGAATGGAATCGAATGTAATGGAATGTAACAGAATGGAATGGAGTGGAGTGAAGTGGAATGGAGTGGAGACGAATGGAGTGGAGTGGAATGGAGTAGTGTAGAGTGGAGTGGAGTGGAATGAAGTGAAGTGGAGTGGAATGAAGTGTAGTGGAGTTGTGTGGAGTGGAATGTAATATAATGGAATGGAATGGAGGAAAACAGAGTGGAGTGGAGTGGAATGGAGTTCAGTTGAGTGGATTGGAGTGCAGTGGGGTGGACGGGAGTGGAATGGAATGGAGTGGAATGCAGTGGAATGGAGGTGAGTGGAGTCGAGTGGTGTGCAGTGGAATAGAGTGTAAAGGAATGTATTGGAATGTAGTGGAGTGGAATGGAGGTGAGTATAGTGGAGTGAATTGGAATGCAATGGACAGGAGTGAAATGGACTGGAGTGGAATGGATTTCAGTGGAGTGGAATGGAGTGGACTGGAGTGGAATGGAATGGAGTAGAGTTGAGTGGAGTCAGGTGGAATAAAATGGGATGGAATGGAATGGAGTGGAGGGGATTGGAATGGTATGGACTGGAATTGAGTGGAGTAGAGTGGAATAAAATCAGCTTGAATGGAAGGCAGTGGAGTGGAGTGGGATGGATTGGACTGGAATGGAGTGGAGTGGAGTTGAATGTAATGGAAAGGAATGGAATGAAATTGTGAAATGAAATGTGAGCTTAGATTGTGCCACTGCACTCCACTCTGAGTGATGGAGTCAGATCCTTTCAAAAGAAAGGAATGGAATGGAATGGAGTGGATTGGAGAGGAGTGGAGTGGA
>NW_026665141.1:0-1697 GCF_009828535.3 Hylobates moloch | reverse complement strand
CCACTCACGTCCCCTACACTCCACTACATAACGTTCTCTTACATCCCATTGCATTACACTCCATTCCACTCCACTCCACTGACCCCACTACACTCATCTCCACTCCACTCCAATTCACTTCATTTGATTCTATTTCATACCATTTCCCTCCATTCCATTCCATCCCATTGCATTCCAGTCCATTTGACTCCACTACACTCCACTCCATTCCATTCCATGCCATCCCATTCCATTCCACTCCATTCCACATCACTACACTCACCTGCACTAAACTCCAGTACATAAGGTTCCATTCCATCCCATTCCGTTACACTCTATTCCACTCCACACCACTGACGCCACTGCTCTCATCTCCACTCCACTCTAATTCACTCCATTCCATTCCATTCCATACCATTTTCCTCCATTCCATTCCATTCCATTCCACTCCACTACATTCCATACCATTCCATTCCATTCCATTCCATTCCATTCCATTCCTGACCACTCCATTCCATTCCAGCCGGTTCCATTGCACTCCATATCACTTCACTCGACTGCACTCCACTTGATTCCATTCCATCCAATTGAATTCATATCCATTCCACTCCTCTCCACTCTATTCCACTCCACTCCACTCCATTGCAATCCATTCCATTGCATTCCATTCCATTCCATTCCATTCCATTCCATTCCATTCCATTCCATTCCCTCCCATTGCATTCCAGTCCATTCAACTCCACTCCACTCCAGTCCATTCAACTCCACTCCACTCCACACCATTCCATTCCATTCCATTCCAGTCCATTCCATCCCATTGCATTCCAATCCATTCCACTCCACTCCACCTCACTACATTCCATTCCATTCCACTCCATTCCATTCCATCTCATTCTATTCCACTCCATTACACACCACTCCTATCACTTCCCATACACTCCACTATAAAACCTTCCATTCCATCCCATTCCATTACCCTCCATTCCACTCCACTCCACTGTGCGACTACACTCATCTCCACTCCAATCCAACTCACTGCATTCCATTCATTTCCATAACATTTCCCTCCATTCCATTCCTTTCCATTCCATTCCATTCCATTCGTTTCCATTACACACCATTCCATTCCATTCCATTCCATTCCATACTATTTCCCTCCATTCCATTCCATTCCTTTCCTTCCTTCCTTCCTTCATTTCTTTTCTTCCACCCTTTTTTTCAATCCTTCCTCCTTCCTTCATCCGTCCTTCCTACACTCCACTCACCTCCCTTACACGCCACTGCATAACATTCCATTCCGTCCCATTCCCTTACACTCCATTCCAGTCCACTCCACTGACCCCACTACACTCATCTCCATTCCAACCGAATTCACCTCAATCCATTCCATTCCACTCCACTCCACTCCATTCCATTCCATTCCAGACCATTCCACACCACTCCACTCAACTCCCCTACTCTCCACTACATAACGTTCCATTCCATCCATTTCAATTTCACTCCATTCCACTCCACTAAACTGACCCCACAATGCTCACCTCCACTCCACTGAAGTTCACTCCTTTCCATTCCATTCCATACCATTTCCCTCCATTCTCTTCCATTCAATTCCTTTGCATTCCATTCCTTTCCCTTCCCTTCCATTCCGTTCCACTCCATTCCAATCCATTATATTCCCTTGCATTCCATCCCATTGCATTCCTGTCCATTCCACTCCA
>NW_026665140.1:0-1698 GCF_009828535.3 Hylobates moloch | reverse complement strand
AATAAATTCCTTCTAAGATTTAGAACCTCAAGGAAATTTTCTCTCTTGTAAAACTAAAATTCTTCCTAAAAGAGGTAATATAATAGAAATAGTTATCATCACTGGTTTTGGAGTTGGCAAACCCAGATCTAGCTCTTGGCTCTCTTGTTTACCAGCTTAGTGGCCTTGGGGAAGCTGCTAAATAATTTTTTCATCTGTAAAATGGGGATAGTAATACATAGGGCACAACTGTTGTGATGAATACATTTGATACTGATATGAAAATTCTTATTGTAGCTGACTAATGCATGGTGGATACTCAGAAAGTGAAAATGCTTTATCCCAATAGTTGTAAACTGGTGTTACCAACAACAGTAATAGGAATGTACATCTTGTTTCCAGTATTTCAA
This sequence comes from Hylobates moloch, assembly GCF_009828535.3. Lineage (NCBI taxonomy): Eukaryota > Metazoa > Chordata > Mammalia > Primates > Hylobatidae > Hylobates > Hylobates moloch. The sequence continues at coordinate 1,309 of NW_026665140.1, read as the reverse complement.
TAAGCTTTATATTTACTCATGGTGGGGGTCATTCAAAACATTCTTTAATAAATGAGGTTGAAAGAGAAACTCTTAAAAACTTGTAGGCCTTGAAGATGGAAAATAATAAGCATCATTGTTGGTGGACCAAGGCTGGGAAACATTAATATAATCCACCCTATTGCTGTCCTTTACTTCATGGAAGCAGATTGTAAATTTAGTGCTTAGAATGTGATAATGATCTCATCCTGATTTATCTAGAACAATTATCTCTCCCTTTATATGGTTTTGCCCTATTTTTATTTGGACTACTCTGTGTACATTGCTATTGGTGTTTTTTGTTGTAAGCAGTCTAGCATCTTTTAAGGAAGCCACTAGTCTATGAATCTATATGAACAAAAGCAAAAACAAAGACAAAATCCCAAAGCACTCAAACATGGGTTCTTATCATGAACCAAATAGATTCTTGGACAGTATTCATAGCCTGTCTTCAAAATGGAAATTTCCATATATGTTTTTGAAAACAGCATTTTGAATTTTCCTAAAAGCATTAAATATAAATAATGTGATGGTGTAGAAAGAATGCTAGCCTGGGAATCAAAAGATGGAGATCTTTGATTTGATTCTGTCACTGCCTGGTGGTGGTGTTTGTATTGGTGAGGGCTTAGTTTTAAAAAGGGATATCCTCTCTGGCTAGTTAAGCAAAAAAAAAGAATTTATTAAAAGGAGGCTGGGTGGTTCACAGTGTCTTTGGAAGGGCTGGAGAAACAAGCTCAAGGCTGAACTATAGGAACAGTGCCCAAAAGAGGGCTGTAGAACTTGTCTCATGAGAAAATGACGTCTGTTACCACCACCCATGACTCATTGCTGCACTTGCATTGCTGCCAAGAACTTGATTTTACCACAGCCATAACTACCACTATTTCTGGCAATCATCCTTTACCACTCCTGAAGGCTGGGCTCCTTTGACACTAAATGTGCCCCACCGTGAGCTGCTTTTCTTCTGTTAATCCCTTCTGAGGCACAGTCTTAAGCTTCCCTGATTGGTAGAGAGCCTGGGTCACCTGCATATTTCTAACTGCAAGGAAGTCTGGGAAGTTGAGCTCTGACCTCTATGTTGGGGTGGTAGGAAACTTATGTGGGAATTTCTCCAAATACAGAAAGGCTATTTAAACGATAGCCTTTGTAGAAAGTTTCAGTTAGGATGAATAAGTTCTGGAGATCTGGAGATCTGTTGTGCATCATGGTGACTGTAGTGAATAATGATGTATTATATACTTGGATTGCTAAGAGAGTAGCTCTTAAATATTCTCACCACAAAAAAATAAGC
>NW_026665139.1:0-1698 GCF_009828535.3 Hylobates moloch | reverse complement strand
AGCTCCTTGATCCCCCTCCTTATGCAAACTCCTTCCCACATACACACAAACCCAGGGTGGGGGGAACTCCCTCCAAACCAGGCCAGACACGTGTGTGGTCCCTTCCCCAAGACCCACAGGTGTCCTTCTGCCTTCACACTGGGGGAGGGGTGTAACCATGCCCATCTGCAGGGTAAGCAAGCAAGGTGCACTGATCATGGGCAAAGGTCCAAGCGCCCTGGACTACCCTAGGGGATGCTGGCAGTGATGACCCTCAGTGGCAGTGACATATGGGGGCCTGGCTCAAGAGGGAGCTTCTGAGATCCAGGGAGTTGCTGAGCTCCAGGGTGACAGTGAAACAGCTTTGCAGGTAGTGCCTTACAGTGTTGGCAGGCTGGGGGCTCATCACTATGATAGGCAGTGTGGCTTAATAAAAAACAGTGGACTGGCCAGGTGTGGTGGCTTCACGCCTGTAATCCTGGCACTTTAGGAGGCTGAGGTGGGCAGATCACGAGGTCGGGAGTTCCAGACCAGCCTGACCAACATGGTGAAACCCCATCTCTACTAAAAATACAAAAATTAGCTAGGCATGGTGGTGTGCACCTTTAATCCCAGCTACTCGGGAGGCTGAAGCAGGAGAATCGCATGAACCCAGAAGGCAGAGGTTGCAATGAGACAAGATCATGCCACTGCACTCCATCCTGGGCGAAAGAGTGAGACTCCATCTCAAAAAAAATAAAAATAAAAATAAGGCTGGGTGCGGTGGCTCACACCTGTAATCTCAGCACTTTGAGAAGCCAAGGCAGGCGATCACAAGGTCAGGAGATTGAGACCATCCTGGCTAACACAGTGAAACCCCATCTCTACTAAAAATAAAAAAAAATTAAAAAAAAAATTAGCCAGGCGTGGTGGCACATGCCTGTAGTCCCAGCTACTTGGGAGGCTGAGGCACGAGAATCACTTGAACCTGGAAGGCAGAGGTTGCAGTGAGCTGAGATCATGCCACTGCACTTCAGCCTGGGTGACAGAGTGAGACTCTGTCTCCAAAATAAATACATAAAATAAAATAAAATAAAATAAAATAAAAAGAGTGGACTTTGGAGTCAGACAGACCACATTCACATCCTTGCTCTGTCCTGGATTGCTATGTGACCCCAGGGAAGTGACTGGACCTCTCTGAACCTCACCCCAGCTCAGGTTCTTCATCCACAAAATGTATTAATAATATCAACCTCCTAGGCTCGTCGGAAGGATTTCTTGAGCTCATATGTGCCAAAGCGCACAGCCAGCTCCCACACAGTGCACCCTGCATCAGTGGGAGTGATGGCTGCAGTTAATACTCTATATTATCACTTCAAGGAAGTAGAGAAGCAGGCCACAGAGCAGAATAGCCTTCAGTAAATGCTGTCCCAGCAAAATGCAGCAGGCTGGCACCTTCCCCGGTGCCATCCTGCTAGCGCAGCCCTGCCCCTCCACTACCTCTCACAGTGGGATTCTTGCCCTGTTCCAGCAGCCCTTTCAAAGCCCCAGAGCTCCAGGTGCCCCCAGACATGGTTAAGACCATGGATGTCACTGCGTTCCACCAGGGCCATTCTGTGCTGCTAAGCTGTGCACATATGGGTAAGGCCCCTGGCAAAGGAATGAGACACCTTGGAGTGGCTGAAGGGGGAGCAGAGAGAGAGACCCAGGTTAACCTCCCCCTGTCCACCAGCTGCAGCT
>NW_026665138.1:0-1698 GCF_009828535.3 Hylobates moloch | reverse complement strand
AAGCAGGCCAGATGGAAGATTTCTCTCAAAAAACGGTTGAGTGCATGCTCTGGCTAGAGAAAAAAGAGGGCTGCCGCACAATGGACGGTGTCTCGGACATCAGGAAAGTTTCCACAGCAGTTTAGGAAAGAAGGCAGCGCCCTGGGCTGCAGAAGACATAATGCTCTGGAAAGAACCCTGGGTGCACCTGAAAGAGGAACCTGAGAAGGACAGGGCCAATCGGGTGAGGACAACCCGCCCGATTTGGGAAAAGGTATCTTTGTAGCTTAATACCCTCCTCAATGCTCAGCCCAGACCTGCCCGCCAGGTGCACCTCTGTACTCACACTCCTTGCAAAGAGTGGGCATAGCCTCAGAACTCAGCAGTGCTTTCGACTCCGGGAAGTCCACACCGCTCTGCCCCTCCCTCTAGGGCTATGCACCCCGGATCCCGGTACATGCTGGGATTATAGTTCCGAAGCCTACCTACAAACAGGCTGAGAGTAGTTAACGAACTACAGCTCCCAGCATATTAGGTGGGGTGCGTACCACTCTACTCCTTCTTCCAGGGCAGCGCCTCGCCCTGGAGCCTGGCGCATGCTGGGATTGTAGTCCTGTAGTCCTTTGACCAAAGAGTTGAGAGTGTTTATGAGAATACATCTTCCAGCAATCCTAGGGAGGAGCACACAGCCCGGTCTCTTCCTCCAGTGACACGCATTGTCCCTGAGACTGGTGCATGCTAAGATTGTAGTCCTACAGCTCTTTGAGGAAAGGGTTGGAAGTGTTTATGAGCATATATCTCCCAGCAAGCCTAGGGAGAGGCACACAGCCCCGCCTCTTTTTCCAGTGACCCGCACTGTCCCTGGCCCCGGTGCATACTGGGATGGTAGTCCTGTAGCCACGGAACCGGAAAGTCTGGGAGTCTTTATGAAACTACATCTCCCAGCAAGTAGAAGGAGGGGCCCAAGGTCCAGTCTCTTCCTCCAGAAATGCGCACTGTCCCTGAGCTGGTGCATGCTGGGATTGTAGTCTTGCAGCCCACTGATGAAAGGGCAGAGAGTGTTTATGAGACTACATCTCCCAGCAAGCCCACCGAGGTGCGTACAGCCCTGCCTCTTCCTCCAGCGACACACACTTTCCCTGAGCCCGGTGCATGCCAGGATTGTAGTGCTGCAGCCCTGTGACCAAAGGGCTGGGATTGTTGATGAGACTGCATCTCCCAGCAAGACCAGCGAGACGTGCGGAGCCTCGTATCTTCCTCCAGTGATTTGCGCACTCTCCCTGAGCCTGGTGCATACTGGGATTGCAGTCCTGCAGCCCTGTGACCAAAGAGCTTTGTTATAGTTATCTGTGAAGTATTCAACAAACTATTTTACTTAATTATTACTGGAAGCCAGAACCTCAGTTGCGTTCACTTTTTGGATTTTGTAGAAGTGAAATTGTATAATATGTATACTTTTACATCTACTTTCTTCTATGCAACATTATAGTTATGATATTAATTCATGATATTTCAGATAGCTATAGTTTGTTTATTTAAAAATTATTTTTTACATTAGGATAAAGTATACATAAAATTACCCATTTTACCGATTTTAAGTGTGCAGCTCAGAAAAATTAACTATATTCACATTGTTTTGCATCTATCATTCCCATTCATAGGGACCTTCTTTCAACTTGCAGAAACAAAACTCTATACCCATTAAATAAGCTCCTTTTT
>NW_026665137.1:1135-1698 GCF_009828535.3 Hylobates moloch | reverse complement strand
TGTGTGTGTGGTGTATGGGTTGTGTGTGTGCATAGGTGTATGTGTTGTGTGTGTTTGTGGTATATGAGTTGTGTGTGTGTGTTTAGGTGTATGGGTTGTGTGTGTGTGGTTATGGCTTGTGTGTGTTTGTGATCTGTGGGTTGTGTGAGTGTGTGGTGTATAAGTTGCATGTGTGTATAGGTGTATGGGTTGTGTGTGAGTTTGTGGTATAGGGATTGTGTGTGTTTGTGTATAGATGTATGGGTTGTGTGTGAGTGTGTGGTGTATGAATTGTGAGTGTGTGTATACGTGTATGTGTTGTGTGTGTAGTGTATGGGTTGTGTGTGTGAATGTGTATAGCTATATGGGCTGTGTGTGTGTGGTTATGGCTTGTGGGTGTTTGTGGTCTATGGGTTGTGTGTGTGGTGTATGAGTTGTGTGTGAGTGTGTGTTGTATGGGTTGTGAGTGTGTGTGGCATATGGGTGTGTGTATAGGTGTATGGTTTGCGTGTGTGTGGTATATGGGTTCTGTGTGAGTGTGTGGTATATGGGTGTGTGTGTATAAATGTATGGGTTGTGTGTGT
>NW_026665137.1:978-1089 GCF_009828535.3 Hylobates moloch | reverse complement strand
GGGTGTGTGTGGATGTGTGAGGGTGTGTGGATGTGTGAGGGTGTGTGGGGTTTGTGTGGATGTGTGGATGTGTGGGGTGTGTGTGGATGTGTGGGAGTGTGAGGGTGTGTG
>NW_026665137.1:0-959 GCF_009828535.3 Hylobates moloch | reverse complement strand
GTATATAGAGTGTGAGTGTGTGGTGTATGGGTGTGTGTATAGGTGTATGGGTTGTGTGTGTGTGTGGTGTATGGGTTGTATGTGGTACATGGGTGTGAATGTGTATAGGTGTATGGGTTGTGTGTGTGGTGTATGGTTTGTGTGTGTGGTGTATGGGTTGTGTGTATGTGGTATATGGGTGTGTGAGTGTGTATAGGTGTATGGGTTGTGTGTGTGGTACATAGTTTGTAGGTTTGAGTGTGTATAGTTGTGTGGGTTGCATGTGTGTGGTGTATGGGTTGTGTGTGTGTGTTTGGTATATGGGTGTGTGAGTGTATATAGGTGTATGGTTTGTGTGAGGGTGTGTGGTATATAGTTTGTGAGTGTGAGTGTGTGGTGTATGAGTTGTGTGTGTGTGGTATATGGGTGTGTGAGTGTGTGGTATATAGTTTGTGAGTGTGAGTGTGTGGTGTATGGGTTGTGTAGGTGTGTGGTGTATGGGTTGAGTGGGATTGTGTGGGACGTGACTGGATAAGTTCGTGAGTGTGAGTGTGTGGCTGTGGGTGTCTGTGTGTCCTTGCGTGTGTGGACAGGAGGTATGTGGGTGCGAGTGTGCATGCGAGGTGTGGCTGTGGGTGTGGGGGTGCACTGCGTGTCCTCCCTGGGGGTGGCCCCTGAGAGTCGGGGCCTGAGCCCGGATGTCTCTGCGACTCTGCATGTCTCCCTCTGCCTCTGTCTCTCTGCTTTGTGTCTGTCTCTGTCATCCCTGTCTCTGCCCCATCCCTCTGGGTCCTAGAATCTGTCCAAGTCTGGGGCCGCCTCCCAGAAAGCCCCACAAGTGTTCATCAAGGGATGAACGGAGGACAAAATGCAGTGCACGCATACGAGGAGGCTGAGTCACCAGAGTCTCCACCCTAGTCCTGCCCTGACTCCCGGGTCAGGGCTCCAGGCCCCAAGCGCCGCCCGGCTCCCCCCTGGGC
>NW_026665136.1:0-1698 GCF_009828535.3 Hylobates moloch | reverse complement strand
TTCTTTGTGATGTGTGCACTTATCACACAGTTGAATCTTTCTTTTGATTGAGCAGTTTTGAAACACTCTTTTTTTAGTATCTGCTAGTGGACATTTGGAGCGCTTTGCAGCTTATGGTAGAAAAGGAAATATCTTCATATAAAATCTAGACAGAAGCAATCTGAGAAACTTTTGTGTGATGTGTGCATTTATCTCACAGACTTAAACTTTTCTTTTGATAGAGAAATTTTGAAACTCTCTTTTTGTAGAATCTGCAAGTGGACATTTGGAGTGGTCTGAGGCCTATGGTGGAAAAGTAAATATCTTCACATGAAAACTAGACAGAAAGATTCTGAGAAACTTCTTTGTGATGTGTGCATTCATATAACAGAGTTGAACATTGCTTTTGACTGAACAGTTTGGAAACACTCTTTTTGTAGAATCTGCAAGTGCACATTTGGAGTGCTTTTTGGCCTATGCTGGAAAAGGAAATATCTTCATATGAAAACTAGACAGAAGCATTCTGAGAAACCTCTTTGGAATGGGTGCATTCATCTCACAGAGTTGAACATTTCTTTTAATTGAGCAGTTGTGAAACACTCTTTTTGTAGAATCTGCAAGTGCACATTTGCAGAGCTTTGAGACCTATGGTGGAAAAGGAAATTTCCTCACATAAAAATTCGACAGAAGCATTCTGAGAAACTTCTTTGTGATGTGTGCACTCATCTCTGGAGTTGAACATATCTTTTGATGGAGCAGTTTGTAAATTCTCTTTTTGTAGAATCTGCAAGTGGCATTTGGAGCTCTTTGAGGCCTATGGTGGAAAATGAAATATGTTCACATATAACCTAGACAGAAGAACTCTGAGAAACTTCTTTGTGATGTGTGCACTTATCTCACAGAGTTCAACCTTTCTTTTGATTGAGCAGATTTGAAATATGCTTTTTTTATAATCTGCAAGTGGACATTTGGAGCACTTTGTGGACTATGTTAGAAAAGGAAATATCTTCACATAAAATCTACACAGAAGCAATCTGAGAAAATTCTTTGCGATGTGTGCATACGTGTCACGGAGCTAAACCATTCTTTTGATTGGGGAGCTTTGAAACTCTCTTTTTGTATAATCTATGTGGAGACATTTGGAGCGCTTTGAAGCCTATGATGGAAAAAGTAATATCTTCACATAAAAACTAGACAGAAGAATTCTGAGAAACTACTTTATGGGGGAAAATGAAATATCTTCACATAAAAACTAGACAGAAGAATTCTGAGAAACTTCTTTATGATGGGTGCATTTATCTCACCGAGTTCAACCCTTCTTTTGATTGAGCAGCTTTGAAATATTCTTTTTTAAGAATATGCAAGTGGACATTTGGAGTGCTTTGCGGCCTATGGTAGAAAAGGAAATATCTTCAAGTAAAATAGACTGAAGCAATTTGAGAAACTTCTTTGTGATGTGTGCATTCATATCCCATAGTTAAAACTTTCTTTTGATTGAGCAGTTTTGAAACTCTTTTTTTGTAGAATCTGAAAGGGGACATTTGAGGCGCTGTGAGGCCTATGGTGGAATAGGAAATATCTTCCCATAAAAACTAGACAGAAAAATTCTGAGAAACTTCTTTGTGATGTGTGCATTCATCTCACAGAGCTGAACATTTCTTTTGATTGAGCAGTTTGGAAACATTCTTTTTGAAATATCTACAAGTGGACATTTGGAGT
>NW_026665135.1:854-1698 GCF_009828535.3 Hylobates moloch | reverse complement strand
AAAAAAAAAAAAAAAAAATAGGTGTTTATTATTATGCTTTATAATTTAAATAACAAATTACGAATATTCTTTCATATACATCAAATACTATTTTATTTTAAACATTTTAAAAAGTAGGCCAGATTGGTCAGGCACGGTGGCTGATGCCTGTAATCCCAGCACTTTGGGAAGCCAAGGTGGGCGGATCACGAGGTCAGGAGATTGAGACCATCTGGCTAACACGGTGAAGCCCTGTCTCTACTAAAAATACAAAAAATTTAGCCAGGCATGGTGGCAGGCACCTGTAGTCCCAGCTACTCAGGAGGCTGAGGCAGGAGAATGGCGTGAACCTAGGAGGCGGAGCTTGCAGTGAGCCGAGATGGCACCATTGTACTCCAGCCTGGGTGACACAGCAAGACTCCATCTCAAAAAAAAAAAAAAAAAAAAGTAGTCCAGGCGTGGTGGCTCATACCTGTAATTCCAGCACTTTGGGAGACCTAGGTGGGAGGAGGCTTGCTTGAGTCCAGGAGTTCAAGACCAGCCTGGGCAACATAGTGAGACCCCCATCTCAAAAAAATAAATTAAAAAATAAAGAAAAAAAAGTGTTTTAGGCCGGGTGCCGTGGCTCACGCCTGTAATCCCAGCACTTTGGGAGGCCGAGGCAGGTGGATCACCTGAGGCCAGGAGTTCAAGACCAGCCTGTCCAACATGGTGAAACTCCATCTCTACTAAAATACAAAAATTAGCCAGACGTGATGTTGGGTGCCTGTAATCCCAGCTACTTGGGAGGCTGAGACGAGAGAATCGCTTGAGCCGGGGAGACGGTGGTTGCAGTGAGCCAAGATCACGCCACTGCACTCCAGCC
>NW_026665135.1:0-844 GCF_009828535.3 Hylobates moloch | reverse complement strand
AAAAAAAAAAAAAAAAAATAGGTGTTTATTATTATGCTTTATAATTTAAATAACAAATTACGAATATTCTTTCATATACATCAAATACTATTTTATTTTAAACATTTTAAAAAGTAGGCCAGATTGGTCAGGCACGGTGGCTGATGCCTGTAATCCCAGCACTTTGGGAAGCCAAGGTGGGCGGATCACGAGGTCAGGAGATTGAGACCATCTGGCTAACACGGTGAAGCCCTGTCTCTACTAAAAATACAAAAAATTTAGCCAGGCATGGTGGCAGGCACCTGTAGTCCCAGCTACTCAGGAGGCTGAGGCAGGAGAATGGCGTGAACCTAGGAGGCGGAGCTTGCAGTGAGCCGAGATGGCACCATTGTACTCCAGCCTGGGTGACACAGCAAGACTCCATCTCAAAAAAAAAAAAAAAAAAAAGTAGTCCAGGCGTGGTGGCTCATACCTGTAATTCCAGCACTTTGGGAGACCTAGGTGGGAGGAGGCTTGCTTGAGTCCAGGAGTTCAAGACCAGCCTGGGCAACATAGTGAGACCCCCATCTCAAAAAAATAAATTAAAAAATAAAGAAAAAAAAGTGTTTTAGGCCGGGTGAGGTGGCTCACGCCTGTAATCCTAGCACTTTGGGAGGCCGAGGCAGGTGGATCACCTGAGGCCAGGAGTTCAAGACCAGCCTGTCCAACATGGTGAAACTCCATCTCTACTAAAATACAAAAATTAGCCAGACGTGATGTTGGGTGCCTGTAATCCCAGCTACTTGGGAGGCTGAGACGAGAGAATCGCTTGAGCCGGGGAGACGGTGGTTGCAGTGAGCCAAGATCACGCCACTGCACTCCAGCC
>NW_026665134.1:0-1698 GCF_009828535.3 Hylobates moloch | reverse complement strand
GGGGGTAAAATATTAGGATTTTTAAAAAAATCTCACAAGTTGGAAACTGCGTATGTTATAAAAGATTATCTAGATAGACTTATAAAACACTCTAAAAATTGGGGAAACAAAGTATATATTTAAAGATAAATATTTATCCTGTATATTAGCTCTGTCAGAATGGCATTAAACTGAATACATACTTTCTAAAAAGGTTGAATAATAGACACTTAGTGACTTTGCAAATTTTATTGATACTATAATTTGAGGATAAGACAAATGAAATCCATATTTTTTCCTATTTTTTTAAATTTTTGAACATATTAGGATATGACTACTATTATTGATAAAGCTGATCCATTTATTTTGTTTATATAATTATATTCCTTTATTAGATAGTAATATACAAACAATACCTGGGAATTTTTAGGAATATGTTTTTATTTAATGTTATTTTATAATCAGCAGTATGTAAAGATTATTTGGTATACTCTTTCTTTTTGTTTTTGTTTTAATCAATGTTTGTATTTTATCTCATCACAATTATAACAATTTTCTCTCATACCATTATATACTGGCTTGCAAAGTGTTAAATAATCTGAACATATTTTTTAACTTATTCCTAGAAAGACTTTGAAATATTGCAAAAGATTGTTTAAAATGATTATAGTAGAATTGAGAAAACAGAGTTTCTGTGGAAAAAGAAATTCTGTACTAAGGCAAAAGAACGTGAATAGGAGTTCGTGAATAGGAGTTGGTAATTTTGGTCCTATGATCACTTAAATATGCATAAAAATTGTTCTAAATAAATCTGAACCACTGACTCCAATATAGTACTTCATTTGATTTCATTTTTCTGTTTTCCTGGCTTTATAAAGGTCTCAAACATCTATAATAATTTAAAAATGGGATACATGGTAAGAAAAATTATAACTTTCATCACAAAGTAGGGCATCCCCATTGCTCAGATGGTATGGTGGAAGGATTTAAAGCAGAGTTCCTCTGAGATAATGGACTTTCAACCATAAGCCAACAATTCAAAGTGAAAACTTCTTGTCTTCTTTTGTGTATGTATACATCAGAATACATAAAGCATAATTACACGTATGTCTGAACACCGTAGTTTCCAACATTTGGAGTTGATTGTCTCTGGTCTTGTACTTTATTCTTATTTTAACAGTTGATTTTACTTAGCTCGAGATGTCTTTTATAATCATGTTTGGATACTGAGCATATAAAATGTTTTTAACCTACTCATATGTGACAACTTCTGTATTCAAATGAGAGCTTCACTCCAGTTTTTTTCTCAGTAATATGAATGTTGGTGAGCTTCCTTAATGTCCAATACAGAAAAATTTTCTTTGGATTACTAAATCACTTAGTCATGCAAACTTAGTTTAATTTTGATTTTTATCTGATTTATTTCAATTTATTCTTTCAACTATCTCTTAATTTCATTACCCATAACATTGAACAACTCTTCTCACACACTATTAGTTATAAATGGCTTGAAATACAATATAATTTATCAAGTTAACAAGCAAAAAACACACAAAAAACTAACAACACTTGAATTATATTAGGTCTCTACAGTTTTGTCATTTGTTCACATTAATACATTTATAAAGCCTAAGAAAATGTTGAACGTATATAAGACTTTAAACAATTCGAATATGGAAATATTTATAAGAAGATTTGTAAGTGGTGAAAATGAAATAT
>NW_026665133.1:0-1699 GCF_009828535.3 Hylobates moloch | reverse complement strand
ATGGTTTCGATATGTTGCATTATTAATTTCGGGAAAATTGTGGTGATATATACATAGAGCCACACATACACATATGTGTGTGGGAGGCTGTTTCACACAGGGTGGTCAGGAAGGGGCGACATTTGAGCACAAGAGCGAGAAGGAGGGAATGGGTCCCGCAGTGCTTCCTGAGGGAGAAGGCACGGGGGACTGACAGGGAGTGAGCTTGGGACAGAGAGTGGACCCACGTGGCCAAAGCAAGGAAGCCGTCGGGGGGTGAGGTGGGGAGGAGGCAGAGGCTGGGTCTTGAGGAGTCCCCAGGGCCGAGTGGCGGGTTTGGTTCTATTCTACGTGTGTTGGGAAACAGCTGTTGTCGGATTTGTGCAGCAACGTGGTGCCCATGGGGAACCCACTCTAGGGCTGAGCAGAGAAGCGGCTGCAGCCAGCCATGGAAGTTCCTGCATTAAGTGGGCTCAGTGGGGAGACTGGGAGAGGAGCAGCTGGGAGGGAGGTCAGATTCTCTAGGAGAGGAGAGGAGGAGGAGAAAAAGGGCAAAAGGAAAAACGAGTAGCAGCTGGGAAGAGGAGAGATGTCAAATTCTCCAGGAAAATGTGAGGAAAAGGAGAAAAAGGCAAAAGGAAAAAGGACGGTGGCTCACCTTGTAACCACGACTTTGGGAGGCCGAGGTGGGGATCACGAGGTCAGGGATCGGACCACGGTGAAATCTCTCTAAGAAACTGGGAGCCACACCTCCACATCAATCAAGGGTGGAGCATTCTTATGATGGCCTCTGACTTTATCCTAATGTGTCAGGAATTGGTGGGTTCTTGGTCTCACTGACTTCAAGAATGAAGCCACGGACCCTCGTGGTGAGTGTTACAGTTCTTAAAGGCGGCGCCTCCGGAGTTTGTTCCTTCTGATGTTCAGATGTGTTTGGAGTTTCTTCCTTCTGGTGGGTTCCCCGTCTCGCTGGCTCAGGAGTGAAGCTGCAGACCTTTGCGGTGAGTGTTACAGCTCATAAAGGCAGTGTGGACCCAAAGAATGAGAAGTAGTGAGATTTATTGCAAAGAGCGAAAGAACAAAGCTCCCACAATGTGGAAAGTGACCCGAGCAGGTTGTCACTGCTGGCTCGGGCAGCCTGCTTTTATTCTCTTATCTGGCCCCACCCACATCCTGCTGATTGGTAGAGCCCAGTGGTCTGTTTTGACAGAGCACTGATTGGTGCGTTTACAATCCCTGAGCTAGACACAAAGGTTCTCCACGTCCCCACCAGATTAGCTAGATACAGAGTGTCAACACAAAGGTTCCCCAAGGCCCCACCAAAGTAGCTAGGTACAGAGTGTGGATTGGTGCACTCAGAAACCCTGAGCTAGACACAGGGTGCTGATTGGTGTGTTTACAAACCTTGAGCTAGACACAGGGTGCTGATTGGTGTGTTTACAAACCTTGAGCTAGATACAGAGTGCCGATTGGTGTATTTACAATCCCTGAGCTAGATATAAAGGTTCTCCAAGGCCCCACCAGACTCAGGAGCCCAGCTGGCTTCACCCAGTGGATCCTGCACTGGGGCTGCAGATGGAGCTGCCTGCCAGTCCTGTGCCGTGTGCCTGCACTCCTCAGCCCTTGGGTGGTCGATGGGACTGGGTGCCGTGGAGCAGGGGGCGGCGCTCATCGGGGAGGCGTGGGCCACACAGGAGCCCACGGAAGGGGTGGGAGGCTC
>NW_026665132.1:0-1699 GCF_009828535.3 Hylobates moloch | reverse complement strand
ATTAAAAGAACTAGAGAAGCAAGAGCAAACACATTCAAAAGCTAGCAGAAGGCAAGAAATAACTAAGATCAGAGCAGAACTGAAGGAAATAGAGACACAAAAAACCCTTAAAAAAAATCAATGAATCCAGGAGCTGGTTTTATGAAAACATCAACAAAATTGATAGACCACTAGCAAGACTAATAAAGAATAAAAGAGAGAAGAATAAAATAGACGCAATAAAAACTGATAAAGGGGATATCACCACCGATCCCACAGAGATACAAACTACCATCAGAGAATACTATAAACACCTCTATGCAAATAAACTAGAAAATCTAGAAGAAATTGATAAATTCCTTGACACATACACCCTCCCATGACTAAACCAGGAAGAAGTTGAATCTCTGAATAAACCAATAACAGGCTCTGAGATTCAGGCAATAATTAATACCTTACAACAACCAAAAAAAGTCCTGGACCAGACAGATTCACAGCCGAATTCTACCAGAAGTGCGAGGAGGAGCTGGTACCATTCCTTCTGAAACTATTCCAATCAATAGAAAAAGAGGGAATCCTCCCTAACTCATTTTATGAGGCCAGCACCATCCTGATACCAAAGCCTGGCAGAGAGACACAAAAAAAGGGAATTTTAGACCAATATCCCTGATGAACATCGATGCAAACATCCTCAATAAAATACTGGCAAAGTGAATCCAGCAGCACATCAAAAAGCTTACCCACCATGATCAAGTGGGCTTCATCCCTGGGATGCAAGGCTGGTTCAACATATGCAAATCAATAAATGTAATCCAGCATATAAACAGAACCAAAGACATAAACCACATGATTATCTCAATAGATGCAGAAAAGGCCTTTGACAAAATTCAACAGCCTTTCATGCTAAAAACTCTCAATAAATTAAGTATTGATGGGATGTATCTCAAAACAATAACAGCTATCTATGACAAACCCACAGCCAATATCATACTGAATGGGCAAAAACTAGAAGCATTCCCTTCGAAAACTGGCACAAGACAGGGATGCCCTCTCTCACCACTCCTATTCAACATACTGCTGGAAGTTCTGGCCAGAGCGATCAGGCAGGAGAAGGAAATAAAGGGTATTCAATTAGGAAAAGAGGAAGTCAAATTGTCCCTGTTTGCAGATGACATGATTGTATATCTAGAAAACCCCATCGTCTCATCCCAAAATCTCCTTAAGCTGATAAGCAACTTCAGCAATGTCTCAGGATACAAAATCAATGTGCAAAAATTACAAGCATTCTTATACACCAATCACAGACAAACAGAGAGCCAAATCATGAGTGAACTCCCATTCACAATTGCTTCAAAGGGGATAAAATACCTAGGAATCCAACTTACAAGGGATGTGAAGGACCTCTTCAAGGAGAACTACAAACCACTGCTCAATGAAATAAAAGAGGACAAAAACAAATGGAAGAACATTCCATGCTCATGGATAGGAAGAATCAATATCATGAAAGTGTCCATACTGCCCAAGGTAATTTATAGATTCAATGCCATCCCCATCAAGCTACCGATGACTTTCTTCACAGAATTGGAAAAAACTACTTTGTTCATCGGGAACCAAAAAAGAGCCCACATTGCCAAGACAATCCTAAGCCAAAAGAACAAAGCAGGAGGCATCAAGCTACCTGACTTCAAACTATACTACAAGGCTACAGTAACCAAAACAG
>NW_026665131.1:0-1699 GCF_009828535.3 Hylobates moloch | reverse complement strand
AAAAAAAAAAAAGAATATCAGCCAAGGAGGATTGACCAAATGGGAGCTTCTTGAATGGTGATAACACAGCATCCTTAAGTAGATCTATCTGCCCCCAAAGAAATAAAAAATAGATAACGTGGAGGCTGAGTGAAATTATCCCAATGAAAAGTCAAAATCCCTTGCTAAGTTTTTGGATCTGAGTGCGTTCTCAGACCTAGAACCAATTAACTGAAAGGGAGGCCTAGTTCTCAATGAAAGGGCCCTGTAATATTATAGTAAATGTATATGATAATAATACTCCTAATTCTTCCCCAAAGGCAAATATAACCATTGAACTGGGTACCATATCCTAGGAAATGGGGAATATCCAAACATTTTAAAAACTTACTGGATACATGGTCCTAACTGACATTAATATCTGGGGACCCAAAGATCCATCATGCCTCACCCATTAGAGTAAGCATCCTGTTAATAAATGGAGTTGTGGCTCAGGTCCAGCTCACAGAGAATCCACCCAGTCCAAGGATATACCAGGGGTCATATGCCTGGACCCAATTTATAATTGGAATTTACATACTTGCTAGTTGGCAGAACCCCTACACTAATGCCTTGGCCTATGGGGTAAGAGCTATCATCGTGGAGAAAGCCGAGTGAAAGCCTCAGAAATTGCCCTATTAAGGAAAATACCAGAGATCAGTGCCACCCTTACAGATCTAAATTATGAAGAGGTGGTGGTTTCCATCTCATCACCATTGAATTTACCATTCTGATCACTAGAAAAATCAGCCAGAACCTAGAGGAAGATAGTGGACTCACACAAATGCAATCCAGTAGCAGCCCAATTGCAACTGCCATGTAAAATGTGATTTCCTTGCTAAAGCAAATTAACAATATTTTTAGGTGCATAGTATGTGCCCATTTATCTGGCGAATGCACTCTTTCTCAGTCCCATCAGGAAAAGAAGATAAGAAACACTTTACATTCACAATGGACAAGAGCACACACCCACAGTCTCACTCTCCTTTAAAGAGCACACACCCACAGTGGACAAGAGCACACACCCAAAATGGAGAAGAGCACACACCCACAGTCTCACTCTTCTGTAAAGATAAGAAACACTTTACATTCACAATGGACAAGCGCACACACCCACAGTCTCACTCTTCTTTATGTAGCTACTACTTAATTAGAAAACCTGTAAGACTCCCTATATTAGTCAGTTCTCACATTGCTATAAAGAAATATCCGAGACTGGGTAATACATAAGAAAAGAGGTTGAATTGGCTCACAGTTTCCTAGGCTGTGCAGGAAGCATGGCAGCATCTGCTTCTTAGGAGGCCTCAGGAAGGTTTACTCATGCCAGAAGGCAAAGCCAAAGCAGGCATCTTCACATGGCTGGAGCAGGAGCAAGAAAGAGAGGTGGGAGGTGCTACACAGTTTTAAACAACGAGGTCTTGTGATAACTCACTCAGTATCACGAGAACAGCACTGAGAGTGTGGTGCTAAACCATTCATGAAGGATCCACCCCCATGATCCAATCACCTCCTACCAGGCCCCACCTGGAAGATTGGAGATTACAATTTGACATGAGATTTGGGAAGGTAGACTCCCTATATTTCTAAGATTCTTTTATTTTAAATATTAATGTAGGATATTGGGGGAACATTTCCATCTTTTTTTTTTTTTTTTTTTTTGGATGGCATCTCCCTCTGTTAC
>NW_026665130.1:0-1699 GCF_009828535.3 Hylobates moloch | reverse complement strand
GAGGCTGAGGCAGGTGGGTCACCTGAGCTCAGGAGTTCAAGACCAGCCTGGCCAACATGGTGAAACCTCATCTCTACTAAAAATACAAAAATTAGCCAGATGTGGTGGTGGATGCCTGTAATCCCAGCTACTCAAGAAGCTGAGGCAGGAGAATCACTTGAACCAGGAGGCGGAAGTTGCAGTGAGCAAAGATTGCATCATTGCAGTCCAGCCTGGGTGACAGAGCGAGACTCTGTCTTCAAAAAAAGAAAAGAAAGAAAAAAAGAAAGAGATGCAGGATTGAAATTAGGGAAAGGGCAAAGTTTCAAAAAGAGGTGCCTGCATTTCAATATTTCAGAGTAGAAGTAAGAGTATATGTGATCCAAGGACAAACTCCCATCTTTATCCAGAGGATAGTTGATATATTTGTTTACTTAATGAAAATTTAAACAGCAGTTTTCTATTTTCCCAGCACTTTTAATGTTCTAAGGACTTTATAAACATTAGCTCATCAAATCTTCGTATCAGCCTTATGCGTTGCATCCCATTATTATTCTCATTTTATAGATGTGGAAATGAGGGTGGGGGTTTAGGTAACTTGCCTAAGATCACACAAAGAGTAAGTAAAAGACCTAAGATGCAAACTGTGTCTTCTGTCTTCATAGTAGAATCTCAGGATATAGGGAACCAGATGCAGACAACACCTGGCCTGTTTAACAAGAACACATGTACTTACAAAAAGGCTAGATGTAGAGAAGCATTTCTCCAATCCTTGATGAGGTTAGAGAAGGCGGCGTTACTAGGTTGCTTAAAATGATCACTTTTAGGTAAGTGAGTATGTGTTTCAAGATTTTTTGATCTTGCTATGATATGAGAGATTTGGAATTTTCTCTGACAAAAGGTCTCATCCCTATGCCCATACCCAAAGTCATCTAACATCTGGCGTTAAACTCCTCCTCTCTATTCTAATGAGCAAAGTGCACAAACAAGAAATATTACAGATGAACACAGTTGAAAACATCTTGAAAAAGCTAGGTCAGTACTTACCCTTTCTGAGTATCAATTTTCTTATCTTTAAAACAGAAATATCAATAGTGTCTACTGCTCAGGGTTGCTATGAGAACTAAGTGACATGCCAACAGGAAGGAATGAACATAGCACCTGCATAGAGTGGTCACTCCATGAGTGTAGATTTCTTGTTCTCCATTTTCTGCCCAATAAGAAATAGGATAAAATTTTTATTTCTACATCCTATATTGTTTCCAAGAAAACCAAGTCCAGCTTGACTTGACAACTATTTATTGAATAGTTACTTTGTGCTAAGCACTATACTATGTTAACTGAATTAACTTGATGTATTAACTGTATTAAATCCTTGCAAATAATTACAGGCATACAGATAAAGTAGTGATTTGTTTTTCTGATGTGGCTGGGTGGAGTTAGGGCCCAGAAATAAGAAGACCAAGGTAGTTCAAATAAAACATGCACTGAAATCTACAAGTACAGAGCTATTTTGTAAAACTTATACTTTAATTTCAATCATTCCATTTTGATAGTAAATTGATTGTTATATTCCATTGACTTTGGAGGAAAAATGATGAGTTGAATATCCCACTGTTGACCAGAGTCTGCAGCACCCTCAAGAAAGGCATTCCCCAGTTGGCCTGGAGAGAGAAAGAATTTAGCCAGTCAGGGTTATTGCAGAGGCCGCCTACCTGCC
>NW_026665129.1:0-1700 GCF_009828535.3 Hylobates moloch | reverse complement strand
TTGGATAATTTTGCTTAGGAGTTAGAGAATCTTGCAAGGAAATTAATAACACTGCCTCTGTTTACAGTGCTATAGTTTCTTCCTGTGCTGAGCCAATCACATTGCTCCGTTATAAACTTGGAAAAGAGAAACTAGGAGATGAAGCACGTCTATGAGAGGTCAGCAGCTGGAAAGTCACACTGAGGCGGGGCTGAGCAAGCCCGGATGAGTACAGAGCCAGGCTGAGTAAACAGAGGAAGCCTGTTGGTGGAGAAAGCAGAGGAAAAAGTGGGAGGCAAAGTGTGCCTGGTTCCTGCTGACTTTCCACTTTTGATTGTCCTCTCAGGAGGCCTTACTGTGCCATGGTTCTTGCCCTTTGATTTCTATTAGCTTCCCCTTCCAGATTTACAAAAAGAAAAAAGAATCCTATCTTGCCTGAGCTAGTCTGAGTAGGCCTCAACTCCTTAAGAAAGCCAAGAAGCGGGATACATTGTGGTCTGTAAGGACAATGTGGCATGAGAGGTGAGGGATGGCCATAGAATTGATTGTCCAAAGCAGAAATCTTTTGGAGGAAAGGGGGTGTTAGTGATTACACCAGTACAACAGGTACACAGAAACCATGTAGGACTATTCCAGGCAAATGGGATGTATGGTCATCCTTGAGATGGGAAAAGTAGGTTCAGGATCAGGAGGCCAGCTGGCACGCTCTCTCCCTCCCTCTCCATTTGACTTTAGATAAGTCACTTCTATTCCAAGAGCCTCAATTTCCTTGACTGTAAGATAACAGATTTAAGATATCTTTACTGGTTTTTTCTGATCAAGAAAAATCTCAGACTAAGATAAGTCTTCTTTGAATAGAGGCAACCCAGGAGATGAGGTAGGTATGCAAGAAGGAGCCTTTTAAAATTATATATAGCTGAATGCCTTTGCATACACATCAATAAAGATGTTTTGCTGATTTGACTTTAAAAAACAAGATCCCATATAGTCACCAATCAAAGCAATCTGGTTATCAGTGATTACATTTTACTTTTTTTTTTTTTTTTTGAGACAGAGTCTTGCTCTGTCACCCAGGCTGGAGTTCAATGGAGCCATCTTGGCTCACTGCAACCTCCACCTCCCGGGTTCAAGTGATTCTCCTGCCTCAGCCTCCTGAGTAGCTGGGACTACAGGCACCTGCCACCACTCCTAGCTAATTTCTGTATTTTTAGTAGAGACAAGGTTTCACCATATTGGCCAGGCTGGTCTCGAACTCCCAACCTTGTGATCCACCTGACTCAGCCTCCCAAAGTGTTAGGATTACAGGCGTGAGCCACCACGCCTGGCCTATATTTTACTTCTTGAGGCATCAGTAGAACAGCTCCAGAGTTTCTATGGCTCCCAAAAGAAACCAGATGGTACTGACTTGCCCAGAGCCTCAGGTCCAGATGAAGGGGAAGTGTATTTGTCCTGTTCATTGCATTTCTGAGACCTAATGCTACAGTCCTGCCTTGACCTGTGAAGAGGAAGTCAAAGGTGTAAACAGTCTCCCACTGGTTCCCTTGCCAGCCCATCTCTTGTTGGCCAGCCCTGACTGTGGCCAGTTCTGCATCCCTATTACTGGGAGACAGTCAAACTGCCAGCACGTCTGCAGAGATTAGGAGTGCAAACTTAATATTCTGAACTGCACAGCTGCTCTTAAAGGTCATGGGATCTCAGAAGTTTGGAGCTAAGAGGAACCA
>NW_026665128.1:0-1700 GCF_009828535.3 Hylobates moloch | reverse complement strand
TTGGATAATTTTGCTTAGGAGTTAGAGAATCTTGCAAGGAAATTAATGACACTGCCTCTGTTTACAGCACTATAGTTTCTTCCTGTGCTGAGCCAATCACATTGCTCCGTTATAAACTTGGAAAAGAGAAACTAGGAGATGAAGCACGTCTATGAGAGGTCAGCAGCTGGAAAGTCACACTGAGGCGGGGCTGAGCAAGCCCGGATGAGTACAGAGCCAGGCTGAGTAAACAGAGGAAGCCTGTTGGTGGAGAAAGCAGAGGAAAAAGTGGGAGGCAAAGTGTGCCTGGTTCCTGCTGACTTTCCACTTTTGATTGTCCTCTCAGGAGGCCTTACTGTGCCATGGTTCTTGCCCTTTGATTTCTATGAGCTTCCCCTTCCAGATTTACAAAAAGAAAAAAGAATCCTATCTTGCCTGAGCTAGTCTGAGTAGGCCTCAACTCCTTAAGACAGCCAAGAAGCGGGATACATTGTGGTCTGTAAGGACAATGTGGCATGAGAGGTGAGGGATGGCCATAGAATTGATTGTCCAAAGCAGAAATCTTTTGGAGGAAAGGGGGTGTTAGTGATTACACCAGTACAACAGGTACACAGAAACCATGTAGGACTATTCCAGGCAAATGGGATGTATGGTCATCCTTGAGATGGGAAAAGTGGGTTCAGGATCAGGAGGCCAGCTGGCAAGCTCTCTCCCTCCCTCTCCATTTGACTTTAGATAAGTCACTTCTATTCCAAGAGCCTCAATTTCCTTGACCGTAAGATAACAGATTTAAGATATCTTTACTGGTTTTTTCTGATCAAGAAAAATCTCAGACTAAGATAAGTCTTCTTTGAATAGAGGCAACCCAGGAGATGAGGTAGGTATGCAAGAAGGAGCCTTTTAAAATTATATATAGCTGAATGCCTTTGCATACACATCAATAAAGATGTTTTGCTGATTTGACTTTAAAAAATAAGATCCCATATAGTCACCAATCAAAGCAATCTGGTTATCAGTCATTACATTTTACTTTTTTTTTTTTTTTTTGAGACAGAGTCTTGCTCTGTCGCCCAGGCTGGAGTTCAATGGAGCCATCTTGGCTCACTGCAACCTCTACCTCCCGGGTTCAAGTGATTCTCCTGCCTCAGCCTCCTGAGTAGCTGGGACTACAGGCACCCGCCGCCACTCCTAGCTAATTTCTGTATTTTTAGTAGAGACAGGGTTTCACCATATTGGCCAGGCTGGTCTCGAACTCCCAACCTTGTGATCCACCTGACTCAGCCTCCCAAAGTGTTAGGATTACAGGCGTGAGCCACCACGCCTGGCCTATATTTTACTTCTTGAGGCATCAGTAGAACAGCTCCAGAGTTTCTATGGCTCCCAAAAGAAACCAGATGGTACTGACTTGCCCAGAGCCTCAGGTCCAGATGAAGGGGAAGTGTATTTGTCCTGTTCATTGCATTTCTGAGACCTAATGCTACAGTCCTGCCTTGACCTGTGAAGAGGAAGTCAAAGGTGTAAACAGTCTCCCACTGGTTCCCTTGCCAGCCCATCTCTTGTTGGCCAGCCCTGACTGTGGCCAGTTCTGCATCCCTATTACTGGGAGACAGTCAAACTGCCAGCACGTCTGCAGAGATTAGGAGTGCAAACTTAATATTCTGAACTGCACAGCTGCTCTTAAAGGTCATGGGATCTCAGAAGTTTGGAGCTAAGAGGAACCA
>NW_026665127.1:0-1700 GCF_009828535.3 Hylobates moloch | reverse complement strand
GACACCAAGCCAGACAAAGGTACCATAAGAAAACTACAAACAAACATTCCTCACAAATGCTGATGCAAAAATCCTCAACAAAATACCAGCAATTCCAATTTTGCAGTACATTAAAAGGATTATACACTATGAAAGAGCATAATTGACTCCTGAAATAAAAGTATGTTTCAACACATGAAAATCAGTGTAATATCACATTAATATAAAGAAGGAAAAAACCCTCATGTGATCATCTTAATCAAAGAAGAAAAAGCATTCGTCAAAATTTAACCCACATTCATGATAAAATGTTCTTAATAAGCTATAAAAAGGAATAAAGCACCTTAACATAAGGTTATATTAAAAAAAACACACAGCTAACATTATAATGAGACCGAAAGCTTTTACCCTAAGAGCAAAATCAAGGATTCCTGCTTTTACTACTTCTATTTAATACGGTACTGAAGGTTCTAGTTAGTTAAAACAATAAGGCAAGTAAAATAATAAAAGATATTCCAATTTTTAAAAAAGTAAAATTTTCTGTTCACAGATGACATAATCTTATATATTAAAAATCTTTTAGTTTCTGTGAGATAAACAATCAGATGCAATAAATAACATTCAGCAAAACTGCAGGATACAAAATCAACACACAAAAATTGGTTGTATTTCTACAATAACAAACTATCTGAAGAAGAAATCAAGACAACAGTATCATTTGATAGCACAAGATAATAAAATACTTAGAAACCAACTTCACCAAGGAAATGAAAAACCTGTAGAGCAAAACTATAAACATTGCAGAAAAGTATTAGAGATGACACAAATAAATGAAAAGACATCATGTGTGTATGGAATGGAAGACAAAACCTTGTCAAGATGCCATTGTTATCTATAGTCATCTACAGATTCAATAAAATCACTACAAAAATTCCAATATTTGCAAAAATAGAGAAACCTATTCTAAAACTCCAATGAAATCTCAAAAAACCCCAAGTAGCCAAATCAATCTTAAAAACTAACAAAGTTAGAGGACTAACAACTCCTGGTTTCAAACTTACTGCAATGCTTCAGTACCCAAAACAAGGCTGTACCAGCATAGAGACAGACGTAAAGACCAATGCAACAGAAATAAAGAACCAAAGAACACGGTCATGATTTTTAACAAGGGTGTCAACACTATTCAATGGGGAAAGGACAGTATATTTTAAATGGTGTTAAAAATGAATATTTACATGGAACACAATAAAGTTGGACCCTTACTTTACACCATATAAAAAACTTAATTTAAAATGGACAAAACATCTAATTGTAAGCGCTAAAACTATAAAACCCTTAGAAGAAAACATAGGAAAAATGTTTCATAACATAGAATCTGGCAATAATTTCTTGGATATGACAGTGAAAGCACAGACAACAACAACAACAAAAAAATTCATAAAAAGATTCATCAAAGTGCCAAGCTTGTATGTATCTGAAGTTATAATCAATAGATTGAAAATACAATTCACGGAGGGAAAAAAATATTCACCATTATATATTTGATAAGTAATTAATATCCAGGCCACATAAAGACCTCAGCAACAACAACAAAATAATCCAATTTAAACATGAGCAAAGGTTTTAAAATACACATTTCTTTAAAGAATATATACATATGACCAGTAAGCACAGTATAAGGTGCTGAGCATCACTAATCATGAGAAAAATGTAAATCCAAA
>NW_026665126.1:0-1700 GCF_009828535.3 Hylobates moloch | reverse complement strand
TGGAGGTAAAGTATAATCTCTGGAATCAGATTACTTGGGGTCAAATATCAACTCTATTACTTACTCTCTGTGTGGCTTTGGGCAAGTTACTTAACCCCTCTGTGCTTTGATTTCTGTAAAATGGGGATGGTGTAATGACAGGGGACAAAGGAGTAAAGAATCAATAAATACCAGTTGTTACTAGTATCAACATTAAAATCTTTAAAGATAGTTTAAATATGGAATGCTAGCTACATCTCCAGCAGGAGGAGATTTTCCAGGTTTAACATTCAGGATCAGGGACGTTCCTATCTTTTATTTCTAGAGCCAGGTGGCCTGAGCATGGCAGACAAAGCTGATGTCAGATGGAGGCATGTGGGCATTTATCATAAGAGGTATGCTCAGGAGATATGTCCTCAGATCATCTGTGTCTCATTCCCATGGAAGAGCCGCGTTCCCACCAAGCTACCAAGACATCTTAGCTCTGGGTTAGAGTACTGGAATAAAAGTTTCAGAAATGAGACTCTGAAGTCTGGTTGACTCACAGGGAAATTACTAGGCAGAAAGCCATGAGATGTAGCTTCCAGCCCTAGCTTGGCCACAGCCACGGTGAATGACAACATGGAAACCAGGTTTTCAAATTTGGTTGAATGGGTTCAGCAAAGCAATTTCCAAATCATTTCAACTTTGTATGTATCTGTGATTGGTTCCCATATTCTCTTATTTTGCTAATTTGGGCTTTCTCTTTTTTCTTTTAGTCTTTGTTTTTTGTTGTTTTTTTTTTTTTTTTTTTGAGACGGAGTCTCGCTCTGCAGCCCAGGCTGGAGTGCAGTGGCGTGATCTCAGCTCACTGCAAGCTCTGCCTCACGGGTTCATGCCATTCTCCTGCCTCAGCCTCCCAAGTAGCTGGGACTACAGGCGCCCGCCACCACACCCAGCTAATTGTTTGTATTTTTAGTAGAGACGGGGTTTCATCCTGTTAACCAGGATGGTCTCAATCTCCTGACCTCATGATCTGCCCAACTCAGCCTCCCAAAGTGCTGGGATTACAGGCGTGAGCCACTGCGCCCAGCTTCTTTTATTCTTAATGAGGTTAGATCATTTTTTTTATTATAATGAGATACATGTATTATTTTTCCTTGAGAACCAGGTTTTATCTGAAAGTTAGAAGTTTAGGTTGGACATGGTGGCTCATGCCTGTAATCTCAGTGCCTTGGGATGCTGAAGCAGTTGGATCATTTGAGGTCAAGAGTTCAAGACCAGCCTAGCCAACATGGTGAAACCCCATCTCTACTAAAAATACAAAAATTAGCTGGGCAGTAGTGGCGCATGCCTGTAATTCCAGCTACTTGGGAGGCTGAGGCAGGAGAATCACTTGAGCCTGGGAGGCAGAGACCATGGTGAGCCAAAATAGTGCCAGTGCACTCCAGCCTGGGTGACAGAGTGAGATCCTGTCTCAAAAATAAATAAATATAAATACATAAATAAAAGTTAGAACTTTAAAATTATTTTGTCATCAGATATTTATGTAGTTTAGTTAACAAATATGAGGGGGCCCTGTAAACTAGAAATATCTTTAGGTATACAGAGTGACCACTTATGTCAGGTTGCATTTATTGTCCTGAAATAGCTAATGGTGCCCTCTTGCACTCTCAAAAGTGACTATGTTTAGGCCGGGTGTAGTGACTCATGCCTGTAATCCCAGCACTTTAGGAGGTCAA
>NW_026665125.1:0-1700 GCF_009828535.3 Hylobates moloch | reverse complement strand
TACATTTATATAAAACTGTTTTACTTATGAATGCATTTTTATCATCCGATAAAATGCACTCCAGCCTGGGCGACAGAGCAAGACTCCGTCTCAAAAAAAAAAAAAAAAAAAAATAATAATAATACCATAGAGTGAAAGGCAACACAAAATGGGAGGAAAATTTGCAAATCACATATCTAATAAAATATTGAGATCACTTAGAACTCAACAATAAAAAGACAACCCAATTAAAAAGTGAGCAAAGAGGTCAGGTGCGGTGGTTCATGCCTGTAATTCCAGCACTTTGGGAGGCCGAGGAAGGCAGATCACTTGAGGTCAAGAGTTCGAGACCAGCCTGGCCAACATGGTGAAACCCCATCTCTACTAAAAATACAAAAATTAGTCAGGCGTGGTGGTGGCATCTGCCTGTAATCCCAGGAGGAGGCTGGGACAGGAGAATCACTTGAACCCGGGAAGCAGACGTTGCAGTGAGCCAAGATCGCACCACTGTTCTCTAACCTGGGTGACAGAGCAAGACTCCATCTCAAAAAAAAAAAAAAAAGTGAGTGAAGAATTTTAATACATATTTCTCCAAAGAAGATTAAAACATGGGCAATAACCATATGAACAAAATGTTCAACATTATTAGTCATTAGGGAGACAAACATTAAAACTACAGTGAGATCCATCACATTCCACCATATAGCTATGATTTTTTTTGTTGTTGTTTGAATTTTTGTTTTTATTATACTTTAAGTTTTAGTGTACATGTGCACAACGTGCAGGTTTGTTACATATGTATACATGTGCCATGCTGGTGTGCTGCACCCATTAACTCGTCATTTAACATTAGGTATATCTCCTAATGCTATCCCTCCTCCCTCCCTCCACCCCACCGACAGGCCCCGGTGTGTGATGTTCCCCTTCCTGTGTCCATGTGTTCTCATTGTGCAATTCCCACCTATGAGTGGGAACATGCGGTGTTTGATTTTTTTAATAAAATAGAAAATAAGTGTTGGCAAGGATATGGAGAAATTGTAAACCCTATGCATTGCTAGTGGGAATGTGAAATGATGCAGGTGCTGTGGAAGGCATTGGCAGTTCATCAAACACATAGAATTACCAGATGACCGTGAAATTCCTAAGTATATACCCGAGAGGACTGTAAACAAAATTTTCACGCAAGAAAACACATATAGGAATGTTCATAGCATTGTTATTCATAATAGCAAAAAAATGAAAACCTAAATGTCCTTCGGCTAGTGAATAAACAATATGTGGTATATCCATTCAATGAAATATTTTTTAGCAACAAAAGGAATAAAGTACTATTATATGCTACAGTATAAATGGACTTTAAAAATATTTTAAATTAAGCCAGACACAAAAGGTCACATGTTGTGTGATTCCATTTACATGAAGTATACAGAATAGGCAAATCCAGAGAAACAACAGATTAGGAGTTATCAGGGGAAGATACAAGAGAACCAGATATTGGCTGCTAAGAGGTACTATACAGGGTTTTCTTTTAAGGTGTTAGAAACATTCTGAAATTAGTAGCTATCTTTGCATAAACTGAATATACTGAAAAAACGATTGTATAATTTTAAATAGTAAACTTTATGTAAATTATATCAATATAGTAAAAAGTCAACACACTCATATTGAAGGAAGGGGTAGAAAAATCTGCTCTACCAGCTATCAAAGCATATTATTAGGTA
>NW_026665124.1:0-1700 GCF_009828535.3 Hylobates moloch | reverse complement strand
GACAATTGGGTTGGCTTCCAAGTCTTTGCATTCTGAATAGTGCTGCCATAAACATACGTGTGCATGTGCCTTTACACTAGCATGATTTATAAACCTCCGGGTGTGTACCCGGTAATGGGGTCGCTGTGCCAAATGGTATGTCTAGTTCTAGATCCTTGAGGAATGGCCACACTGTCTTCCACCATGTTTGAACTAGTTTACCCTCCCACCAACCTAGGCAAACAGGGTCTGGAATGCACCTGCAGCAAACTCCAACCGATCTGCAGCTGAGGGACCTGACTCTTAGAAGGAAAACTAATGAACAGAAAGGAATGGCATCAGCATCAGCTCAGAGGACATACACTCCATAACCCCATCGGCAGGACACCAGCATCAATGAGCAAAGGTAGGGAAAACCGCAAAGATGGGGAGGAGCCAGAGCAGAAAAGCGGAACACTCTCTAAACCAGAGGGCCAATTCTGCTCCAGAGTCTCGCTCTGTCGCCCAGGCTGGAGTGCAGTGGCGCGATCTCGGCTCACTGCAACCTCTGACACCTGGGTTCAATTCCCCTGCCTCAGCTTCCCGAGTTGCGGGGATTATCGGCACCCGCCATCATGCCCGGCTGATGTGCGCATTTTTCGTTTGCATTTTAGACAGGATCGTGATCCCTCCTGTTTAAAATTCCCCCTGAAACTCTGCTCGTGAGTACAGCTGATCTGGGCACAATGGTTTCCACAGCATTGGCTTTTCGTAGCCACTGCAGGATTCACCTTCCGTATCTTCTCATCTCCTCTTAAAACAAGCTATACATTGGTAAACGGCTGATTCCTTTGGGGCATTGTCCTTATGAGCTTTTCATGAAACATCAGTGACTTCTTTGTTCTTCCGCCCCAGACTCACCATACATTTGGTGTTTGTTCTTGCTGCAATTTTAGCGGAATTCATGTTGCGCTGATAGGAGTCCTTTTCAACCGATGTCTCATCCTTCTTAGTGCCTCAGTCTAGATCTAGTTCAGGAAGGTTCTAACAATTTAGTACAAGTTAATTTTAGTGCAAACAAATTGAAATCCCTGCATAGATTTTCAGCATGTACATTTTCTATGAAGTTGTTGAAGACCCCGTGTGTGGAACGTTGCCCACGTCCTGGGAGAGAAGTGGATGCGGTCCACTTCCTGTCCTCAAACTGCCCACGGTGGAGGAGTGCACAGAGCAGGGAAAGGCAAGCCCAGACAGATCCTGCCCTCTAGCAGGCAGCAGCAGAGGGCTGGCCCAGTCCCGGCTCCGTGGGGGTGCTGTGTGGGCCCGAGCAAGTTGACCAACCTGCCTGAAACACAATGTGCGGCTATGTGGCTCAGTTCCACTAGCCATTATGGTACTGCTGCGCAGGGACGGTTAATCACCTCAGGAAAAGCAAGCTAGCTCCAAGGTTAGCAAGCAGGAGTTCGGGTTGCTTCCATTGGCAGACCCTGAGCCCCCCCGCAAGCTGGAGTCTGGTGGAAGATGAGGTTCAGTGTGATTGGATCGAGGTAGCAACGTAATCAAGGACAGGTCCCACCCTCTCTCACAGTAGAGTCCTGTGCGTATATAAAGGCGGTGCGCATCCGCGGCGGCACTCCTTGAAGCCGCCAGTTGGGAGAGGAGAAGAGCCACGCAGGTGCTCCCGAAGGCAGCGAGATGTTGCGAGCCACAGCTCCCTGCTGGTTCCCACCCGGCTATCCAGA
>NW_026665123.1:205-1700 GCF_009828535.3 Hylobates moloch | reverse complement strand
GGGAATTGAACAATGAGAACTCATGGACACAGGAAGGGGAACATCACATTCCGGGTACAGTTGTGGGGTGGGGGGTGGGGGGGTGCGGGGACAGCATTAGGAGATATACCTAATGCTAAATGACGAGCTAATGGGTGCAGGAAATCAACATGGCACATGGATACATATGTAACAACCCTGCACATTGTGCACATGTACCCTAAAACCTAAAGTATAATAATAAAAAAAAGAACTTGTTGAAGGAAATGAATATAATATGATAGTGTGGAATGGAATGGAATGAAATGAAATGGAGTGCAATGCAACAGAATGGAACGGAATGGAATGGAATGGATTGGAATGGAATGGAATGCAATGGAATGGACTGGAATGGAATGGGGAAATAAAATGTGAACTGACATTGTGCCACTGCAATCCAGCCAGGGTGACAGATTGAGAACTTGTTGAAAGAATGGAATAGAATAGAATATTGTGGATTGGAATGGAATGGAATGGAACGGAATGGAATGGAATGGAATGGCATGGAATGGAATGGAATGGAATGGATTGGAAGGGAAGCGAATGGAATGGAACGGAGAAATAAAATGTACGCTGACATTGTTCCACTGCAATGCAGCCAGGGTGACAGATTGACAGTTTGTTGAAAGCAAAGATTATAATAGAATAGAGTGGAATGGAATGGAATGGAATGGATTAGAATGGAAATGAATGGAATGGAACAGAATGGAGTGCAATGGATCGGAATGGAACGGAATGGAATGGAATGGTATGGCATGGAATGGAATGCAATGCAATGTAATGTAATGTAATGGAATGGAATGGAATGGAAAGGAACCGTGAAATATAATTTGAGCTGATATTGTGCCACTGCAATCCAGCAAGGGTGACAGAGTGACACCTTATTGAAAGAAAGGAATACAATAGAATAGTATGGAATGGAATGGAATGGAATCAAAGAAAATGGAATGGACTGGAATGGAATGGAATGGAATGGAATGGAGTGCAAAGGAATGGAATGGAACGGAATGGAATAAAATGGAATGGAGTGCAAAGGAATGGAATGGAACGGAATGGAATAAAATGGAATGGAAAGGAATGGAATGGAATGGAATGGAATGGAATGGAATGGAATGGAGTGCAATGGAAAAGAAGGGACCGGAATGGAATGGAATGGAACAGAACGGAGTGCAATGGAATGGAATCCAACGGAATGGAATGGAATGGAATGGAATGGAATGGAATGGAACGGAGTGCAATTGAAGGGAATGGAATGGAATGGAATGGAACGGTGAAATATATTGAGGGCTGTCATTGTGCCACTGTAATCCAGCCAGGGTGAAAGATTTAGAGCTTTTTGAAAGAAAAGAATAGAATAGATTAGGTGGAATGGAATGGAATGGAATGGAATGAATGCAAGGGAATGGAACGGGATGGGATCTGATGGAATGAAATGGAATGGAACAGAATTGAATGGAATGCAATGGAATGGAATGGA
>NW_026665123.1:0-105 GCF_009828535.3 Hylobates moloch | reverse complement strand
AATGGAATGGAGTGCAAAGGAATGGAATGGAACGGAATGGAATAAAATGGAATGCAAAGGAATGGAATGGAATGGAATGGAATGGGAAGCGATGGGAAGGTATTG
>NW_026665122.1:0-1701 GCF_009828535.3 Hylobates moloch | reverse complement strand
GGCCACTCCAGGACATTTGGAGCTCATCTTCCCATGGAGCAGGGAAGCGTGCCCTCTGGGTGCCTTGCCTTACTTTTAGTAGCTGCAGCTTATTTTGCTATTTGTCCTCCTTGGGGAGCTGGAGCTCTTTGGTACTTGAACAAATTTGCCATTGTGTGTTTTTTTTTTTGAGACGGAGTCTCGCTCTGTCACCCAGGCTGGAGTGCAGTGGCGCAATCTCGGCTCACTGCAAGCTCCGCCTCCCGGGTTCACCCCATTCTCCTGCCTCAGCCTCTCCGAGTAGCTGGGACTACAGGCGCCCGCCACCACGCCTGGCTAATTTTTTGTATTTTTAGTAGAGACAGAGTTTCACAGTGGTCTCGATCTCCTGACCTCATGATCCGCCCGCCTCGGCCTCCCAAAGTGCTGGGATTACAAGCGTGAGCCACCGCGCCCGGCTATTATTATTTTTATTGCTAGAGATGGCGCGGGGGGGGGGGTGTTATTAGGTTGCCCAGGCTGGTCTCGAACTCCTGGCCTCAAGCGATCCGCCCGCCTCGGCCTCCCCCAGTGCTGGGGTTACAGACGTGAACCACCGCGCCTGGACTTAACTTGCTTTCATTGTACACCCATTCCTAAGGGAATTGGAAGCTGCCGGCAGGAACGCTCCCTCTTATGGAAAGAAGAGCCCAGGGCCCTGGTCATGATTCAGGTGCCAAAAAAGAGACCGGAAGAAAACGTGAGGCGCCAGAACAAGAGGTTCTACAAGGTGCGCACGAGGGTCCCTGCCATTAAATGAAGAATTTTCTGTGTAGATGCCCGTGCGCAGGTCCAATGAAAGCCGTGGAGAATAAGCGTTAGCTCTTCAAACTGAATCTGAGCTAAAACCTACGAAAGCCAGGCTGGGGTTTGGGGGGTTGCAGGGGAAGACAGGAAGGGGTGGATTCGGAAGAGGCGGGGGTCATAGGAGGAAGGGATGGGGAGGAGCGGGAGGAGGGAGGCGGAGGGAGGGCGGCAGCCAGGATGGTCCATTCCATTCTTGGAGCTGCACTGTTGACTTCGACCACAAGGGGGCAGGGCTGCTGAAATTGGAAGTGCGAACGCCTACATGAGTCTTGACCCTCGGCAGGCACCGTATCCAGTTTCCTCCGTTGGGAGGGTTTAACTGCCCGGAAACGGAAGTCTCGTTTTTTTTCGTCGTTTTTCCCGGTTGAAGCTTGCTGTGAGTGTCTCTAGGGCGGTACGCGGGTGAGAAGGGTAATCTGGGGCAATTCACGGCCAGGTGAAATTTGGGGACCCCAGGTCCGCGTGGAGGGTGTCGAGGAGGAGAAGGGGAGTGCGATGGGGCCGATATTTCGGGGGAGAGCGGGAAAACGGGGTTCGCTGCCAGCCCCCGCGCCGTGTTAACGCCGAGGACTGTTTCCCGCAGGTCCCGGTCCGCGCCAGCGCCCAGAGCGCCTCGTCGCCATGGTGAGTACGGTCCCTGCCTGGCGCCTTCCCCGGGTGGGCTCGTGGGGCCCCGGGGCGAGGGCAAGAGAGCCTCCCAAGAATCTCCGGAGGCCGGGAGGAGCTGGTGGACTGGACCATCGCCGAAAGATGTGTCTCTTTGCTGTCTGTTTACCCGCTTCTTTTGTGTTGCAGCCTCGGAAAATTGAAGAAATTAAGGACTTCCTGCTCACAGCCCGACGAAAGGATGCCAAATGTAAGTAGTTGCTCCGAAGG
>NW_026665121.1:0-1701 GCF_009828535.3 Hylobates moloch | reverse complement strand
TTTTCTTTATTTCTTTATATCTCTCACTGTTTCATAATCCTGGTATTTGAAATCTCATTAAGTGTTATTTGGGGATTTGCTGGGAATGTCATCTACATAGTCATGTCTCAAGTTTGTAGCATCTTTAAAACATAATAGGAGATGGAATTCACAGCAGAGTAATAAGCCTCCCGCTTTAGGCAATGTATTTGTGATTGGTATGACTTCGTTCCCAGAGGGCAGTCAGCAACACAGTATTATGGCTATGTGTACAAGGAAAACAAACAAATTTTTAAAAATCTCCTTTAAAAAAAACAGTGCCCGAGCCTAACCAGTGTCATGCACAGAATCCGTTTCCACCTCTTCATATGGAAGTAGCTCTGGGTGGACATCTAGAAAGTTGGATAACTATTTATCACATATGATCTGCAAAGGAAGAGATTTATAAGAAAGTGTTAAATTTAGTCCATAGGAAAGCAAAATCAAAAATCAATGAATTTTCCATTTGTACTTTTCTCTGGGGCTCTACCCTCAAGATGGCTTAAATGCATTAGAATTCAATGACTAGGCACAAGTGTTTGTTAGTGACATCAAAGCAAGGTAAACATTCCTGCTGTGTGAGTCCAAGCACAGGGACACTTGGTTTTCTTTGGAAGTATATCATAAAGGCAATGTTTATGAGTAATCATTGTCTTTTCTTCTGTAGCATTCAATGGTATGTACTATAATTTAGAAACGAAAACTACTTAAAGACCACTTGCTAAGTTTCATGTATTTCAAACTCTCAGATCCTGAGTGTTTAAATATGCCTATATTTCTTCATGAAAAAAACATAATCTTTGCCAAGTTAGAAAAAGTCATATTCCCATTTTTAACTAAATGTAGTCAGAAATTTGGACAGTTTTTAGCCTTCAATACATTATGTAATTTGGGTAATAGGCTGAATAAAAGTAAGGAACTTCAGTTAAATTCAGAGAGAAGCTAGTAATTGTTTCTAAGACTTAAATGTATAGAACAGATCTCTGATATTAAGGATAAGACCCTCAAAGGTGACCCAAATTGGGTCATTGTGGGATTATTTTGGGAGGAATCATCATAGATTCTTACTGTTGTAAATACAGTCAATTGTCAGATGAATATACTCCACTGAAATGTCCTCTAGGAATGATGTTGGAACCAATGTTGGTAATTTTGAAAGTCATGGAGAGGATTTCAGATGATTGAAGTCAGGCAACTATCCCAGTTTTAATAAATAAGCAAATGGTGAATTCCAAAAATGCCGTATCAATGAGCCTCATATTGATCCAGAGCACAGTTTCAGGAAAGTCCATTAAATGGGTCTTTTGAGAGCATTAGGATAAAAGGCTGGCAGCAGAGATTCACTAAGAGCAATGGTGCCAAGCTTGCCTCTTGGACATTGTTATCTGACTGATAAAGGTAGGCCATAGCGGCACGCAATACAGATATTTCCAGGGTAACGCTGTCGAGCTGCTATAACTTTCCTTGCCTCTTTGCTATCTTCTCCTATAGTCGACTCCCAAGAAAAAGATAGTTGACTTTTAATCCAGAAATATATGTTAATTGGCAAAAACAAACAAATGAAGCCATAAACTATCCTTTAGGCTTCTCTCTGCTCAGTTATGAGATCATATGAATGTGCCCTTAGGAAACACAGAAGGCCCACACTATTATAGAGACAAATTTCTTACATTCTCTGCTGTT
>NW_026665120.1:0-1701 GCF_009828535.3 Hylobates moloch | reverse complement strand
GCCGATCAGAAGCGCTCCTCACTTCTTCCCAAACGGGGCGGCTGGGCAGAAACGCTCCTCACTTCCCCGATGATGGGTGGCCGGGCAGAGGCCCTCCTCAGTTCCCAGATGGGGTGGCCCCACGGAGGCAGTCCTCACTTCTTCCCGGACGGGGCAGCCAGGCAGAGGTGCTCCTCACATCTTCCCGTACGGGGCGGCCGGGCAGAGGCTCTCCTCACTTCTTCCCGGATGGGGCGGCAGGGCTAGTGGCTCCTCAATTCTTCCCAGACGGGGCGGCCGGGCAGAGGCGCTCCTCACTTCTTCCTGGACGGGGCGGCCAGCAGATGCGCTCCTCACTTCCCAGACGACGGGTGGCCAGGCAGAGGTGCTCCTCACTTCTTCCCGGATGGGGCGGCAGGGCAGAGGTGCTCCTGACTTCTTCCTGGACGGGGCGGCCAGGCAGAGGCCCTCCTCACTTCCCAAATGAGGCAGCCGAGCAGAAGCAATCCTCACTTATTCCCAAACGGGGCGTCCAGGCAGAGTCGCTCCTCACTTCCCGGACGGTGCCACCGGGCAGAGCCGCTCCTCACTTCCCAGACGATGGGTGGCCGGGCAGGGGCGTTCCTCACTTCCCAGACGGGGCGGCAGGGCAGAGGCGCTCCTCACTTCCCAGACGGGGTGGCCGGGAAGAGGCGCTCCTCACTTCACAGACGGGGCAGCCGGGCGGAGGCGCTCCTCACTTCTTCCTTGACGGGGTGGCCGGGAAGAGGGGCTCCTCACTTCTTCCCGGACAGGGAGGCCGGGAAGAGGTGCTCCTCATTTCTCGGACAGGGCGGCCGGGCAGAGGCCCTCCTCACTTCCCAGAGGATGGGTGGCTGGGCAGAGGGGCTCCTCACTTCCGAGACAATGGGTGGCCGGGCAGAGACGCTCCTCACTTACCAGACGATGGGTGGCCGGGCAGAGGCGCTCCTCATTTCCCAGATGGGGCAGCTGGGCAGAGGCCCTCCTCACTTCCCAGACGATGGGTGGCCGGGAGAGGCGCTCCTCACTTCCCAG
This sequence comes from Hylobates moloch, assembly GCF_009828535.3. NCBI lineage: Eukaryota > Metazoa > Chordata > Mammalia > Primates > Hylobatidae > Hylobates > Hylobates moloch. The sequence goes on along the minus strand of NW_026665120.1, from coordinate 666 downwards.
ACGGGGCGGTTGGGCCAAGGAGCTCCTCACATCCCAGATGATGGGTGGCTGGGCCGGGGCACTACTCACTACCCAGACGATGGGTGGCCCAGCAGAGGCGCTCCTCACTATCCAGACAATGGGTGGCCGGGCACAGGCGCCCCTCACTTCTTCCCGGACGGGGCGGCTGGGCAGAGGCGCTCCTCACTTCTTCCAGGATTGGGCGGCCGGGCAGAGACACTCCTCACTTCTTCCCGAACGGGGCCGCCGGCATAGGCGCTCCTCAGTTCTTCCCCCACGGGGCGGCTGGGGAGAGGCGCTCCTCACTTCTTTCCGGAAGGGGCCACTGGCAGAGGCGCTCCTCACTTCTTCCCGGACGGGGCGGCCGGGCAGAGGTGCTCCTCACTTCTTACCGGACGGGGCGGCCGGGAAGAGGCACTCCTCACTTTTTTGAGGACAGTGCGGCCGGGCAGAGGCAATCCTCACTTCTTCCAGGGTTGGGCGGCCGGGCAGAGGCGCTCCTCACTTCTTCCCGGACGGGGCCGCCGGCATAGGCGCTCCTCAGTTCTTCCCCCACGGGGCGGCTGGGGAGAGGCGCTCCTCACTTCTTTCCAGAAGGGGCCACCGGCAGAGGTGCTCCTCACTTCTTCCCGGACGGGGTGGCCGGGCAGAGGCGCTCCTCCCTTC
>NW_026665119.1:0-1701 GCF_009828535.3 Hylobates moloch | reverse complement strand
GATTTTTTTTCTTTTATGAACTTGGCTCATGAAGCAGCACCATACCTGCTTCATGATTGTAACTATAAATTTTGTTAACTCTAAAATTAAAGTATTTTCCCATACTTTTTGGTTTCATTCTTCAAGACATCCCAATCAAATCTTTCTTTCATAATTTATTATGGAAATGGTGAAATGGATTTGGGGGCCTTTCTGATACTGAAGTCAATGAAAATTTCCTATATAAAAATCTATTTTAATACAAAGAAGAAATTCTAATTATATTTTATAAATAAAACTCATAATGTCATTCTTCTCTGTTTCCAAACAGTAGACACCACACTCCACACTCCAAGAGACCTAGAATTCACATCCTACTACTTCCACAACCCAATTCCAACTCCACTTTCATCAATATGTCTAAGGTGTATCTGTCCCATGGGCCTTTTGGATGTGTTCATCAATTCTGAAAAACTCTGAACTTGGAAGCTCAGTGAGCCCCAGGATTTGGGGTAAGATATTATGGACCTGCACTTCCTCAATCACTAATGTTGCGCTTCAGCCAAAAGTGCTTCTGCTCACTATACTACTGTACTACTGTACCTGACAGCAGATGGTCACCAGAGAGCCTCCCTGCCTGTGTGCATGGGGGTCCTCCCTGTCCTTCCTGGCTCAGCACATCACTGCCTACCTTTTTAAGCATCCCTGGCCCCACTGGAAACTCTGGCAGGCTCTCCTCTACACTCCCTTACCATTGATCTGCTCCCCTCTCAGGGCGTGTGATAATTACGGTCTATACAGGGGTGTCCAATCTTTTGGCTTCCCTAGGCCACACTGGAAGAATTGTCTTTGGCCACACATAAAATACACTAACACTAACGATAGTGCTGATGAGCTTAAAAAAAATAAAAAAAATAAATCTCGTGTTTTAAGAAAGTTTATGAATTGTGTTGGGCCGCATTCAAAGCTGTCCCGGGCTGCATATAGCCCACGGGCCATGGGTTGGACAAACTTGGTCTACCATATACCATGGCTGTGTACAGACAGACATCCTGAGAAGAGGATTCCTGCATTCTTCTATGAAGATACCAATTCAGAACTTTTAAATTACTGTTGTAGGATGAATGAATGAAAACATACCTCCCATAAAACAGCAGATACACTTTTGTATTCCAAGAACTAGGCCATGGCTCTCAAACTCTGGATATCTTACAACAAAGTCAGAATCTCAGGCCCTATCCCTATCTCTATAACTTTAAGCTCAAGTGATTCTGATGCTAGTCTCCATAGGCCACACTTCAGGAAACTCTGAAGTAAGAAATTATTTAAACATCAGGCTGGATGCAGTGGCTCATGCCTGTAATCCCAGTACTTTGGGAGGCTGAGGTGGGTGGATCACTTGAGGCCAGGAGGTCGAAACCAGCCTGGCCAACATGGCAAAACCCTGTTTCTACTAAAAATACAAAAATTAGCTGGCGTGGTGGTGTGCACCTGTGATCCCAGCTACTTGGGGGGGCTGAGGCACAAGAATTGCTCAAACCCAGGAGGTGGAGAGGTTGCAGTAAGCCAAGATCGCACCACTGCACTCCAGCCTGTGCGACAGAGCGAGACTGTCACAAAACAAAACAAAACAAAACAAAACAAAACAAAACAAAACTCCTCCTGTGCTCCTTTCCCTGGACAATTTCTTTAGCATTTCAGGAACTGCATTGAAAAAAAAAA
>NW_026665118.1:0-1701 GCF_009828535.3 Hylobates moloch | reverse complement strand
TAGTCTAAATACATGGAAATAAAATAATAGGAAATCAGAAATATGAAAAAAGTAGATTGTAGATGTTTGTCATTGCATTATTTATAGTAGAAAAAAACCTGAAGACAATCTAAATATTTAACAAAATGGTTATAGTTAAAAAGTTATATAATAAGTATATATACACACATATATATACTAGACAGCATATTATACAGTCATTTAAAATAATTATTAAGAATACTATATGGAAACATAAAACAAATTATCAGCGAGCTAACATCAAGTATTAAAAAACAATAAACGTAATATATTTTAGTAACAACTGGTAGAAATCTATTCAAATGAAAAAATAATATGAAAAAATAAAAATATTTAATATGATTATGTGAATATGTCAAGATAGTGAATATTTTTCCATTACAAATACATTTATTAAAAGTGAACTTGGGCTGGGTGTCGTGGCTCACGCCTGTAATCCCAGCACTTTGGAAGGCTGAGTCGGGTGGATCACATTAGGCCAGGAGTTCAGGACCAGCCTGGCCAACATGGCAAAACCCTGTCTCCACTAAAAAAAAAAAAAAAAATACAAAAATTAGCTGGGTGTGGTAGTGGACACCTGCAATTCCAGCTACTCGGGAGGCTGAGACAGGAGAATCGCTTGAACCAGGGAAGTGGAGGTTGCGGTGAGCCGAGATTGTGCCACTTCACTCCAGCCTGGGTGACAGAGTGAGACTCTGTCTCAAAAAAAAAAAAAAGCGAACTTGTTATATTAATAAAAATATGATTCGGTTAAAAAAGAAAAAATGTTCAACTATTCTAAGTGGAAGTTGGTAAGGAGAAAAGAAAACAAGGTAATGAAATAATCAAATGTGATTTGCCCCTTGGCTTTAAAATGCTCAAGAGTTAATTTCCTAAACCTTAAACTGGTTGGCTTAGGATTGAGCTCAGGTGAAGGGAACCCAGAAGCCCAACACAGCAGCAAAAGGGTAAAGTTTTGTGTGTTTGTTTTTTTAACAGTCGGGCTTTTGGCCTCCCTTTCCCTGTGTAAACCGGTAAAAGGCCTCAGAGTTTTTGAGCTGTCTTTACACCTCGGCTTGTTTTGTTTTGATACATGTTTTCTAGTAACCGGGCTTATCTTCTTGCCTTCAGGCCATCAAACTCCAAACAGTCACGCAACCGGAGCCTCTGATGGTGGCTCCTTAAATAGGACTCTTCGGGAAGCTCTGACTGCCATTTCCCCAAAGCTGCACCGTGTCAGCAGGAAGCAGTTAAGATCAGTCTTCATCTGTATCCTAATCTAATGGCAGTTAGATGTACTTCCTTAGAGGGAGGGATGAGACAGCCAGGTGGGAGGGGGTTCCCCAGAGAAACTAGATGGATAGTTTGATTGATTGCAGCCAGCCTGCCCACTGAGATGGAGCATTACAACTTTCACAACATTTTCAGAAGGGAGGAGTTTGGCCCCTCCTGTTCCTGTGTGGAACTTGGGATTTGAACGGTGAGAGGGAAGCACTCTAGCAGGAACTTCAGCCTAGTGAGAGTTCTTGTTTCACGCTTTTCTTCCTTTTCACCCAATAAAACCTTGTCTCACTCACCATTCAAATTGTCTGTGAGCCTGATTTTTTGTGGCCATGGGACAAAGAACCCCGTCTTTAGCTGAACTAGGGAAAAGTCATGCAACACAACCATAGAGTTTATGAGCATGTAAATACACAATTA
>NW_026665117.1:0-1701 GCF_009828535.3 Hylobates moloch | reverse complement strand
TAGTGCTTCCTTCAGGAGCTCTTTTAGGGCAGGCCTGGTGGTGACAAAATCACTCAGCGTTTGCTTGTCTGTAAAGTATTTTATTTCTCCTTCACTTATGAAGCTTAGTTTGGCTGGATAGGAAATTCTGGGTTGAAAATTCTTTTCTTTAAGAATGTTGAATATCGTCCCCCACTCTCTTCTGGCTTGTAGAGTTTCTGCCGAGAGATCAGCTGTTAGTCTGATGGGCTTCCCTTTGTGGGTAACCCGACCTTTCTCTCTGGCTGCCCTTAACATTTTTTCCTTCATTTCAACTTTGGTGAATCTGACAATTATGTGTCTTGGAGTTGCTCTTCTCAAGGAGTATCTTTGTGGCCTTCTCTGTATTTCCTGAATCTGAATGTTGGCCTGCCTTGCTAGATTGGGGAAGTTCTCCTGGATAATATCTTGCAGAGTGTTTTCCAACTTGGTTCCATTCTCCCCATCATTTTCAGGTACACCAATCAGACATAGGTTTGGTCTTTTCACATAGTCCCAAATTTCTTAGGGGCTTTGTTCGTTTCTTTTTATTCTTTTTTCTCTAAACTTCCCTTCTTGCTTCATTTCATTCATTTCATCTTCCATCACTGATACCCTTTCTTCCAGTTGATCGCATCGGCTACTGAGGCTTCTGCAATCTTCACGTAGTTCTCGATACTTGGCTTTCAGCTCCATCAGCTCCTTTAAGCCCTTCTCTCCATTGGTTATTCTTGTTATCCATTCTTCTAATTTTTTTCCAAAGTTTTTAACTTCTTTGCTATTGTTTTGAATTTCCTCCTGTAGCTCGGAGTAGTTTGATCGTCCGAAGCCTTCTTCTCTCAACTCGTCTAAGTCATTCTCCGTCCAGCTTTGTTCCGTTGCTGGTGAGGAACTGCGTTCCTTTGGAGAAGGAGAGGTGCTCTGCTTTTTAGAGTTTCCAGTTTTTCTGCTCTGTTTTTTCCCCATCTTTGTGGTTTTATCTACTTTTGGTCTTTGATGATGGTGATACACAGATGGGTTTTTGGTGTGGATGTCCTTTCTGTTTGTTAGTTTTCCTTCTACCAGACAGTACCCTCAGCTGCAGGTCTGTCGGAGTTTGCTAGAGGTCCACTCCAGACCTTGTTTGGCTAGGTGTCAGCACCGGTGGCTGCAGAACAGCAGATTTTCGTGAGACCACAAATTCAGCTGTCTGATAGTTCCTCTGGAAGTTTTGTCTCAGAGGAATACCCAGCCAAGTGAGGTGTCAGTCTGTCCCTACTAGGGGGTGCCTCCCAGTTAGGCTGCTTGGGGGTCAGGGCCCCACTTCAGGAGGCAGTCTGTCCCTTCTCAGATCTCCAGCTGCCTGCTGGGAGAATCATTACTCTCTTCAAAGCTGTCATTCAGACAAGGAAATTTAAGTCTGCAGAGGTTCCTGCTGAGTTTTTGTTTGTCTGTGCCGTGCCCCCAGAGGTGGAGCCTACACAGGCAGGAGGCCTACTTCAGCTGTGATGGGCTCCACCCAGTTCGAGCTTCCTGGCTGCTTTGTTTACCTAAGCAAGCCTGGGCAATGGCGGGCGCCCCTCCCCCAGCCTCGCTGCCACCTTGCAGTTTGATCTCAGACTGCTGTGCTAGCAATCAGCGAGACTCCGTAGGCATAGTACCCTCTGAGCCAGGTGCAGGACACAATCTCCTGGTGTGCCGTTTTCCAGGCCCATTGGAAAAGCG
>NW_026665116.1:0-1701 GCF_009828535.3 Hylobates moloch | reverse complement strand
AAATGTCTAAACCTTTGTGATGTCCTTTACTATCATGGACAACATGGCCAAATCCCATCTCTCCAAAAAAAAAAAAAAAAAAAAAATTAGCTCAGTATAGTGGCATGTGCCTTATGGCCAGCTACTTGGGAGGCTGAGGTGGAAGGATGAACTGAACCTGGGGAGGTCAAGATTGCAGTGAGCTGTGATTGCACCAATGCACTCCTGGGTGACAAATGAGACCTTTTCAGACACACACACACACACACACACACACACGAACCAAACGCTAAGTTGTCAATGTTACTTACTTGTGTAGTTGTATCATCTACCATTGATTTAATGCATTTAAATTGGCACAAATAAAATAAATGAAGAACATGACATAGCATTTATTGAGTTTCTCTAATATGGAGCACTGAATGAATAAACTGGAATTATTTGTTTAAATGAACTTAATGATTTAATTTCCACATTACCTGCATTTTCTAGAGGCAAAATTCTATGCCGTCTCCATATCATTCTGAAGTAGCGCTTGGAATCGGCGCTGAAACCTACAAAGCAGAGCAGACTTCTGATAGATTCTAGAAAATGTATTATAATAAAGACAGTGCTTGACATGTTACTGGCAGAGGACAGCGGAGAAATTAGTAAAAACTTATTCACAGATGAAAGTTTTCATCCCAGTTTTCATTGCCTGCTATTCAACTCTACCTGAATTAGATTTGGGTTCTAGGAAGATTCTGCAAGCTTCATTGCACTTAAAATGGACTGTTTGCGCAGGCAGATACCTTTATTTAGATGAGACAATATAGAAAAGCAGCAGATCCAAGTCACCAAGAATGGCCTGGGTTCAAATCCTACATAGAATCTGCACATACCTGGCAGAGTGAAATGAACCCCACTGTGCCTCAGTTCCCCATTCTGAGATGTGGGAATGTTAGTAGATCTATGCTATAGACCTACTAAGATCTATAGGGCTAAAAAGGATGAGATACAGATAAAGTCTTAAGAAGACTCATGCTTTCAAATGCCCAAAACTGTTCAATAATTCAATGTCTGGAAGAGTAATCCAGATACTTGGTAGTGGTTGAATCCAGAGAGGGAGCGTGTATGGCTCCCGGGCAGGGGAGGGTGGAAAGTGACTTCACTGTTTCCATGGGCATGATGCTTTCCAGCTCATGAAAGAGATCTGTCGTTTCCTTGATCCCCACATTAGCCCCGAGGGATGGGCAGAGCAGGGGCTACAAGCCATATTTTCCAATTCAATGAATTACAACTTAGACGATTTGAGTGACTTCCCCAGAGTTACCACAGTGAGGCATGAAGATGTGGGGCAAGAATGTAGTTGGTTCCATGGGGACAGAGATCCCAGAACATCTGAGTCCTCTAGATCATGCCCTGGACCCTGAACTGAGAGCTCTTCTCAAAAGCTTTGTCAAATATTGGCAAATATTGACAAATTTGCCCCAATATTTCTTTGGTATGGTTGATGCCCTGGAGAGGTGGGAGGTGACTTACTGCGTTCACTCACCTGCTCTATTATCCCTGTGTTGTCATTTTGATTAGCTTTATGACCCATAAGACAAACATTTAAAGTCTCTCAGTTATGATGCACAGTCTGAGATTTTACCTAAATCCACTCTTTCCACCCATCAGGTGATTCTCATCTGCTGGCCTGGAGGTGGCCTGCCATGTAAGAGGACACACAGCATACCATGG
>NW_026665115.1:1230-1701 GCF_009828535.3 Hylobates moloch | reverse complement strand
GACATTCTGAGCGCTAAGGTGCTTATAGTCGAAAAAGGAATATCTTCGAATAAAAACTACACAGAAGCATTCTGTGAAACTTCTTTCTGTTCTGTGCATTCAACTAACAGAGTTGAAGCTTACTTTTGATACAGCAGTTATGAAACACTCTTTCTGTAGAAACAGCAAGGGGACAATCTGAGCGCTAAGGGGCCTACAGTGGAAAAATTAATATCTTCAAATAAAAACTACACAGAAAAGTTCTGTGAAACTTCTTTCTCTTCTGTGCATTCAACTCACAGAGTTGAAGCTTACGTTTGATAGAGCAGTTATGAAACACTCTTTCTGTAGAAACTGCAAGCGGACATTCTGAGCGCTAAGGGGCCTACTGTGAAAAAAGGAATATCTTCAAATAAAAACTACTCAGAAGCATTCTGTGAAACTGCCTTCTGTTATGTGCATTCAACTAACAGAGTTGAAGCTTACTTTTGA
>NW_026665115.1:573-1130 GCF_009828535.3 Hylobates moloch | reverse complement strand
CTGTTGTGTGCATTCAACTAACAGAGTTGAAGCTTACTTTTGATTGTGCAGTTCTGAAACACTGTTTCTGTAGAAACTGGAAGGGGACATTCGGAGCACTAATAATCCAAAAGGGGAAAAAGGAATATCTTCAAATAAAAACTACACAGAAGCATTCTGTGAATCTTATTTCTGTTCTGTGCATTTAACTAACAGAGTTGAAGCTTACTTTTGATAGAGCAGTTATAAAACACTCTTTCTGTAGAAACTGCCTGGGGACATTCTGAGCGCTAAGGGGCCTACAGTGGAAAAAGGAATATCTTCAAATAAAAACTACACAGAAACGTTCTGTGAAACTTCTTTCTGTTCTGTGCATTCAACTCACAGAGTTGAAGCTTACGTTTGATAGAGCAGTTATGAAACACTCTTTCTGTAGAAACTGCAAGCGGACATTCTGAGCGCTAAGTGGCCTACAGTGGAAAAAGGAATATCTTCAAATAAAAACTACTCAGAAGCATTCTGTGAATCTTATTTCTGTTCTGTGCATTCAACTAACAGAGTTGAAGCTTACTTTTGAC
>NW_026665115.1:0-473 GCF_009828535.3 Hylobates moloch | reverse complement strand
TGAAACTTCTTTCTGTTCTGTGCATTCAACTCACAGAGTTGAAGCTTAGTTTTGATAGAGCAGTTATAAAACACTCTTTCTGTAGAAACTGCATGGGGACATTCTGAGCGCTAAGGGGCCTACAGTGGAAAAAGGAATATCTTCAAATAAAAACTACACAGAAACGTTGTGTGAAACTTCTTTCTGTTCTGTGCATTCAACTCACAGAGTTGAAGCTTACTTTTGATAGAGCATTTCTGAAACACTCTTACTGTAGAAACTACAAGGGGACATTCGGAGCGCTAAGTGGCCAAGAGTGAAAAAAGGTATATCTTGAAATAGAAGCTACACAGAATCATTTTGTGAAACTCCTTTCTGTTCTCTGCATTGAACTAGCAGAGTTGAAGCTTACTTTTGATAGAGCAGTTCTGAAACACTCTTTCTGTTGAAACTGCAAGTGGACATTCTGAGCGCTAAGGGACTTATAGTGGAAA
>NW_026665114.1:0-1702 GCF_009828535.3 Hylobates moloch | reverse complement strand
GCTGAAAAGGGAAATGCTTAGTGAACCATTGGTCTCCGTCTTGCAGAAGGATTATATTGTCTGACTCCAGTGAACTCAGCCATGGCCGAGTCCTTTGTTTTAGCCAATGAAATATGAATACAAGTGACAATTATCATCTTCGAAGTGCATCTTAATGAGGTTTTGTTTGGTTGGTTTGTTCTGGTTTTGCGACAGTCCTGCTGTGTCACCCAGGCTAGAGCTGGAGTGCAGTGGTATGATCTCAGGTCACTGCAACCTCTGCCTCCCAGGTTCATGCGATTCTCATGCCTCAGCCTCCCAAACAGCTGGGACTACAGGTGCGCACCACCACACCAGGCTAATTTATTGTATTTTTAGTAGAGATGGGGGTTCGCCTTGTTGGCCAGGCTGTTAATGAAGTTTATTGTGGGCCTTTCAGTTTCTCCAGAGAAGGATCCTCTCGTATCCTGCCTGTAGGTATATATACCTGGTTGCCAGCATCTTTTTTTTTTTTTTTGGAGATGGAGTCTCGCTCTATCACCCAGGCTGGAGTGCAATGGCGTGATCTCTGCTCACTGCAAGCTTCGCCTCCTGGGTTCATGCCATTCTTCTGGCTTAGCCTCCCGAGTAGCTGGGACTACAGGGGCCTGCCACCATGCCTGCCTAATTTTTTGTATTTTTAGTAGAGATGGGGTTTCACTGTGTTAGCCCAGGATGGTCTCGATCTCCTGACCTCGTGATCTGCCCACCTCGGCCTCCCAAAGTGCCGGGATTACAGGCGTGAGCCACTGTGCCTGGCCAGCCAGCATCTTTTGTCTTCAACTGCAGAATGGTGGTGCAGGTCTTACCATATATGTGGGTTTAATCTCTGATTTCCGTATAGCAGCTTATTCCTGTCATCTCATTTGTTGAATGCCCCTGAGCTCTAATTAAAATTCTGCAGGGGATAAACTTCCATTTCATATCAAGGTGTGGCCAGTGCTTTGTTCTCATGACTGGACAGTGCGTGTTCAACTGTTCCTTACATTTTTTTTCAGCCACCATCCTTTATTCCTTTCGAATAAGGGAATTTGTACCACTTTCCCCTTTCTTATCATTTTAATGGGGTTTTGGGAGGAAGCACTTGTTGGTTGATCTATTCCTTTTCTTAGAAAGATGAGCATTATTTAGCCAGGTGTGGTGGTGCACACCTGTAATCCCAGTGACTCAGGAGGCTGAGGCAGGAGAATTGCTTGAACCCAGGAGGCAGAGGTTGCAGTGAGCCAAGATCACACCACTGCACTCCAGCCTGGATAACCAGTGAAATTCCATCTCAGAAAAAAAAAAAAGAAAGAAATATGAACATTATTTTTCTTCCTTAGCATCACAGGTAGACTTTCTAATTTTTATGTAGTTATCTTTTTCTTCTACTGGCAATTCTTCATTATTTGTTATACAACTTGCTAAATTCTGAAATGGAAAGATTATTTTTCAAGAGTACTCTCAGCTTGGTGGACCCATGAATGTTAATTTTCTACCTAGATCACTTCAAGTAGGGTTCCCTTCTCATAATTTAGTTGGAAGCATTAATAATATAGATTATTTTCATATTGGGAGATGGGCTACCAGAGTTAATCTCAAAAAATTTTATTGCTAGTAATGGGAAAATTAACAAATAAAAGTGATGGTAATATAAAGGTAAGATGAAGGGCTTACCATATGGCAGCCATGGTTCTGGGCACTT
>NW_026665113.1:0-1702 GCF_009828535.3 Hylobates moloch | reverse complement strand
TCAATTCCATTTCAATCCATTCCATTCAAATCCACTTTTCTCCACTCCACTCCACTCCACTGCCTTCCATTCCTTCCCATTCACATCCATTCCAGTGCACTCCATTCCATTCCATTCCATTTAATTCCACTCCATTCCACTCCATTCCAATCCACTCCATTCCCTTCCTTTCTTCTCCATTCCACTCCACTACACTCCACTGCTCTTTTTTCTATTCCATTCCCTTCCACTCCATTCCATTCCATTCCATTCTTTTCCACTAGGATCCACTCCACTCCAATCCAGTCCATTCTATTCCATTCCATTAAATTTAATTCCACTCTTTTTAACTCCACTCCTCTACAATCCACGACATTCCATTCCTTCCCATTCGCCTCCATTCCAGTCTACTCCATTCCATTTAATTTCATTCCATTCCATGACATTATATTAAATTCCACTCCATTCCTTTCCTGTCCATTCCACTCCACTGTACTCCACTGCACTTTTTTCAATCCCATTCCATTCCATTCCAACCGAACCCATTCCATTCCATTCCATTCCATTGCATGATTTTCCACTAAAATCCACTCCACTCCAATCCATTCCATTCCACTCAAATCCACACTTCTCCAATCCAGTCCTCTCCACCCCAGTGCATGCCATTCCATTCCATTCGCCTCCATTCCATTCCAATACATTCCATTCCGTTACATTACATTTCATTCCATTACATTCCACTGCATTTCACTCCTCTCCACTCCCTTCCTTTCTTCTCCATTCCACTCTGCTGCACTCCACTGCACCTTTTTTTCATTCCATTCCATTCTATTCCATTCCACTTCATTCCATTCCATTCCATTCCATTCCAATCCATTGGATTCCATTCCATTCCATTCCATTCCTTTCCCTTCCAATCCATTCCATTCCATTCCATTCCATTTCATTTCTTTCCGTTCCATTCCATTCCCCTCCACGCAACTGCAATCCAATCCACTGCATTCTACTATATTCTATTATATTCCATTTCACTGCATTGCATTCCAGTCAATTCCAATCCAGTCTTCTCCACTCCACTCCTCTCTACTCCACAGGATTTCATTCCTTCCCATCCGCCACCATTGCTGTCCACTCCATTCCATTCCATTACATTCCCTTCCATTGCATTTCGGGCCATTCCATTTCATTCCATTCCATTCAATTCCATTCAATTCTTTTCACTAGAATCCATTCCACTCCCCTCCAATCCATTCCATTCCATTCAAATCCACACTTCTCTACTTCACTCCTCTCCACTCCACTGCATTCCATTCCTTCCCATTCGACTGCATTCAAGTCCACTCCATTCCATTCCACTCCATTCCACTCCATTCCACCTCATTCCATTCTACTCCATTCCATCGCACTCCACTCCCTTCCTTTATTCTCCATTCCTCTCCACTACACTCCACTGCACTTTTTTTCAGTCCAATCTATTCCATTCCATTCCATTCCATTCCATTCCATTCTTTTCCACTAGAATCCACTCCACTCCAATACTATCCACTCCATATCATTCCCCTCAATTCAAATCCACACTTCTCCACGTCACTCCTCTCCACTCCACTGCATTCCATTCCTTCCAATTCACCTCCATTCCAGTCCACTGCATTCCATTCGAATCCATTCCATTCCATTCCATTCCACTCCATTCCATTCCATTCCACTCCATTCCACTCCACTC
>NW_026665112.1:0-1702 GCF_009828535.3 Hylobates moloch | reverse complement strand
GGGTTTCACCGTGGTCTCGATCTCCTGACCTCGTGATCCGCCCGCCTCGGCCTCCCAAAGTGCTGGGATTACAAGCGTGAGCCACCGCGCCCGGCCAGGGTTCAAGCTATTCTCCTGCCTCAGTCTCCTGAGTAGCTGGGATTACAGGCGTGCGCCACCACGCCTGGCTAATTGTTGTATTTTTAGTAGTGACGGGGTTTCTCCATGCTGGCCAGGCTGGTCTTTAACTCCTGACCTCTGGTGATCCACCTGCCTTGGCCTCCCAAAGTTATAGTTTTAGCTCTTACAGGTAAAGTCTTTGATCCATTTTGGGTTAAATTTCTTTTTAAATCAATTTAATTTGGTATAAGGTATACATGATGTTATGAGGCTACATACAGGTAGTAAAAAGGTTACTATAGTGAAGCAAATTAACACATCCATCATTTCACGTAGTTACCCAATTTTTTGTTGTTTTTGTGGCAAGAACGTTTTGGGTTAATTTTTGTATATGGTGTAATTTTTTTGAATATACACCATATACAAAATACATGACGTATGGTTTTGCTTGTGGATGTCCAGTTTTCCTAACACCATTTGATGCAAGGTCTGTCCTCTTAGTACCTGTTTTTGGATTTTTTTATTTTTTATTTTTTAGTAGAGATGGCATTCCACTAAGTTGGCTACACTGGTCTGGAACTCCTGACCTCAGGTGATCCGCCCACCTCAGCCTCCCAAAGTGCTGGGATTACAGGGGTGAGCCACTGCACCTGGCTGAATTTTCTGTTTGTTTTTGAGACAGAGTATCGCACTATCGCCCGGGCTGGAGTGCAGTGGCACGATCTTGGCTCACTGCAACCTCCCCTTCCCGGATTCAAGTGATTCTCCTGCCTCAGCTTCTCTAGTAGCTGGGATTACAGGTACACACCACCACACCAGGCTAATTTTTGTATTTTTAGTAGAGATGGGGTTTTGCCATGTTGGCCAGGCTGGTCTCAAACTCCAGACCTCAGGTGATCCGCCAGCCTCCGCCTCCCAAAGTGCTGGGATTACAGGTGTGAGCCACTGCACCCAGGCGAATTTTTTAAATATGTTGAAAGTACGTCTCACTCTGCAACTTTCTTTTCCCTCACTAATATTTTTGAGATTTATGTTGATACATGTATATACTTACATCATTCCTTTAGTTTACTTAATAGTATTTTACAAACAGATAGCATTTTATGTATGCATTCTCTTTTGATAATCAGTTGTTGTTCACTTTTCACCACACCAAATAGCGCTGCAGTCAACATTCCCATACATTTCTTTGTGCATCTGAATCACATTGAAGAAAAACCTTGGATAATCTTTTTTTTTTTTTTTTTTTTTTTGGAACAGAGTCTCCACTATGGCACGATCTTGGCTCACTGCAACCTCCACCTCCCGGGTTCAAGCCATTCTCCTGCCTTAGCCTCCCTAGTAGCTGGGACTACAGGTGTGCACCACCACGCCCAGCTAAATTTTTTGTATTTTTAGTTAAGAGACGGGGTTTCACCACGTTGGCCAGGCTGGTCTCAAACTCCTGACCTCATGATTCTCCTGCCTCAGCCTCCCAAAGTGCTGGGATTACAGGCGTGAGCCACCGTGCCCAGCCTTGAATAACTCTTAAAAATATCGCTATCTAGAATTTTAGTTCCTGCCTCTTTTTAAACCATAAAATAGTATTACATTTATAGCCAGT
>NW_026665111.1:0-1702 GCF_009828535.3 Hylobates moloch | reverse complement strand
TATTCAATATGCCTAACATACTGAACATCACAACTTAGCCTGGCATAACTTTAATGTGCTCAGAACACTTACATCAGCTGACAGTTGGGCAAAATCATTGAATACAAAACCCACTTTATAATAAAGTATTAGATATTTTATGTAATTTGTTGAGTTGAAAAGCAGAATAGTTATATTCTATTCAAAGCTATCACTTTTGCTTCATCATAAAGTTAAAAAACATCATAAATTGAACCATTATAAGTTGGTGACCATCTGTGTATATGTATGTGTGTGTGTATCTATATAAATATGTATGTTTATATATATATTTGTGTGTATATATATCCTCTGTGTGTGCGTGTGTGTGTGAGAGAGAGTGTGTGTGTATGTATGAAATTGTAGGAAAGTAAAATTTCGTATCTTATAGATACAGCATGTTAACATGTTGGTACCTATCCTCCTGAGATGTAAAACTTTACATGGATAGATGTGTGCATTTACAGTTGTACACAGAGAGAAACATATTCGCTAGGCTCTTTAGTTTTCTGTAGTTTCATTCAACACTATCTGGTTTATATGGATGATTACAAATATAATGCTATGGTGAAGGTTCTTCTCTATAACTTTGACACTTCCTTGATTATCAACCCTTGGCATATTCTTAGAATAGGATTTTATTTTAGAATTAAGATCCTTGTTTTAGGACTCTAGCCTGTTAACACACAGAGCCAATAATTATTCAGAATGGTTGGGTTAATTCACATTCCCACAGATGGGACATCAAATGTCCAGGCTGCACAGCCTCATTAACACTAGATTTTCTGGACATTTTATATAGTATTTCATCTGATATAAGAAGTAGAATTCTAATTTAATGATGGTTGTTAATTTGTTTTTATATTTTTAGTCATTATGAAAATGTTTAACTATATGAAAAGCCAGGAAAGTGGTGTTTTTTTTTCTAAGGTAGTACTTAAGAGATATTTGTGACACTTAATTTTTAAAAATTCACTCTAAAAGAATCTTGAAATGTCTCTTTAATGAAATAGGACATAAATACTCGTCACATTAGTGAAAAATATGTGTTTAAAATTAAAATCTCTGCAGAAATCCTGTAAATAGTAATAATTTTTTTAAAAATTGACATCTTCAAAATATAAATGTTCTAAACTTATAATCAGTTAAATATGTCTCTATTAATACATATAGATACATACATCTAAATAAATTTGAAGACTTCAAATTTCAGGTACAATATAATTTTTTTCTATCCTGTGATTTGTCATTCAGGATTTTGTAATTTGAACAGAAATATTTTGCCCTAACCACATGTCTTTTCTCTTACCTAAAAATGTTATTTTATGAAAAATTGTTTTAAAGGTCAGTTTGCATGTTGGAAAGCATCTTGTACAATGTTACATAACATATTTCATATTTGGCTGTGTTGTTTTAACTGTGTAAATATGGTTTAAATCTATGATGCTCTTTAGTGCCGATCATGAGGCAAAGCAAATTTATCTGTATGAAAGGCTCCTGTTAATTTTTGACTTTCAAAAGATTAGATACATTCACCCTCTTCTGAATTTTAATTCCTGATGCAAAGATTATGAAATCTCGAGAGGATAATGAATCAGCTTCTGATTATATTCTGGAATCACGATTTGATCACCCATCCAAGAATGCGTATTCACTTTCCTTTACATTACACACATGTGTAATA
>NW_026665110.1:0-1702 GCF_009828535.3 Hylobates moloch | reverse complement strand
GTGTGTGCCTGTAGTCCCAGCTACTCGGGAGGCTGAGGCAGGAGAATTGCTTGAACCCGGGAGGCAGGGATTGCACTGAGCTGAGATCATACCACTGCACTCCATCCTGGGGGACAGAGTGAGTCTCTCTCTCTCTCTCTCTCTCTCTCTATATATATATATATATACACACACACACACACACACATACATATATACACACACACATATATATATATACGCATATACGTATATATATATAGCTTATGTAATTTTGCTTATACCTACTTGTTTTCATTTGAGCAACTTGATGTTTTCTCAGTTTATGATGAATTGTTTGTATCAGCAGATGATTCCTTGAGGTTTCATTGCCAGCTAGAAGATCCACAGCTCTATTATGTTTTTTCAGAGGAATTTAAAATAACGTTGAAAACAAAAAGTCAGGTTGGTCACCAAAATGTCCCTTGAAGGCACCCTTTCCTTCTCATTTTTATAGCTCTGCCTGACCTTAAGCCTTCAGCACTTCCTGCCTTATTACCATAGCTTTCTTATTGGTCTCCCTGTATTCCACACTATCTTCCTCCAATTCAATTATTTTTCTACCACTTATTTTTCTAAATGTAGATCTAATTATTTTTCTTCTTTGCTTAAAATCTGGTCATGCTCCTTCTTTTTGAGAAAGAATCTTGCTCTGTCTCCCAGGCTGGAGTGCAGTGGTGCCATCTTGGCTCACTGCAAGCTCCGCCTGCCGGGTTCACGCCATTCTCCTGCCTCAGCCTCCTGAGTAGCTGGGACTACAGGCAAATGATTCTATGTTAAAAGGTGAGATATTTTCTTGTTTAATTAAAAGGTGGCAAATGATTCTATGTTAAAAGGTGAGATATTTTCTTGTTTAATTAAAAATATACAGTATACTCTATATACTCAATTTAAATATGGCAGAGAGTTAAGAATGAAAATGCTTATTATTGCTCGCATTATTCCCAGACTCATCTTGGAAATTTCCATCCACATCATTTCTCCTCTGACCCTGTCCTTGGAGCTAACATGTCTCCCAGATTCTTCAATGCTATCACCTGCCTGGCCTGCTGTTGATGATGTAATGGAATAAAGGAGAAGTCTGCAAAATGAACCTCTAGTCACCCTCTCCCATCTGCTGATGGCCTGGTGACAGGTTAGTTGGCCTCCTTAACCTCAATTACTTCATGCAAATAATAATATTTTGCCTGTCTAAAAGCAGGAGGCTAGACAAGATAAAAGATGCATATCCATTCCATGTATAGTTTATTGACTTTATCTTAAATTAGTGCCCTGGATCAACCAAATCACTATGCTATGAACATAGAACTTATATACAACGAAAAAGATGTAAAAATATGGCTTGTCCAGGTGTGGTGGCTCACGCCTATAATCTTAGCACTTTGGGAGACCGAGGCAGGCAGATCACTTGAGGTCAGGAGTTTGAGACGAGCCTGGCCAACATGGCGAAACCCCATCCCTACTAAAAATGCAAAAAAATCAGCCAGGTGTGGTGGTGTGTGCCTGTAGTCCCAGCTACTCGGGAGGCTGAGGCAGGAGAATTGCTTGAACCCGGGAGGCAGGGATTGCACTGAGCTGAGATCATACCACTGCACTCCATCCTGGGGGACAGAGTGAGTCTCTCTCTCTCTCTCTCTCTCTCTCTATATATATATATATATACACACACACACACACACACATA
>NW_026665109.1:0-1702 GCF_009828535.3 Hylobates moloch | reverse complement strand
AATGGAATGGAATGGAATGGAATGGAATGGAATGGAATGGAATGGAACGGAAAGGAATGGAAGGGAATGGAACAGAACGGAATGGAATGGAATGGAATGGAATGGAATGGAACGAAAGGAATGGAAGGGAATGGAACAGAACGGAATGGAATGGAATGGAATGGAATGGAATGGAATGGAATGGAATGGAATGGAATGGAATGGAAAAAAATTTCAATGGAGTTTAGTGGAGTTAAATGAAGAAGAAAGGGAGGGAATGGAGTTGAGTGGAATGGAATGGAAAGGAATGGAATGGAGTGGACTGGAATGGATTGCAGTGGACTGGAATGGAGGCGAATGGGAAGAAATGGAATGCAGTGGAGTGGAAAGGAGTGGAGTGGAGAAGAGTGGATTTGAATGGAATGGAATGGAATGGAAAAAGTGCAGTGGAATGTAGTCAAGTGGAATTCAGAAGAAAGAAAGGGAGTGGAGTGGAATGGAATGGAGACAAATGGAATGGGATGTAATGGAATTGAATGGAATGGAATGGAATGGATTGGAGTGGACTGGAATTGAGGCAAATGGGAAGGAATGGAATCCAGTGAGTGGTGAGGAGTGTAGCGGAAAAGAGAGGATTTGAATGGAATGAATGGAATGGAATGGATTGGAGTGCACTGGAGTGGATTCTAGTGGAAAAGAATGTAATGTAATGGAATGGAATCTAAACAAGTGCAGTGGAGAGTAGTGGAGTGGAAGGGAGGAGAAAGGATGGGAGCCGATAAGAGTGCTATGGAGTGTAATAGAATGGAATGGAATGGAATGGAATGGAATGGAATGGAATGGAATGGAATGGAATGGAATGGAATGGAATGGAATGGAATGGAATGGAATGGAGTGGAGTGGAATGGAATGGCATGGAGGAGACTCGAATGGAAGCGAATGGGTAGGAATGCAATGCAGTGCAGTGGAGAGTAGTGGCGTTTAGAAGAGCGGATTTGAATGGAATGGAATGGAATGGAATGTATTGGATTGTAGTGGAATATCTTCCAGTGGAAAAGAATGGAATGGAATGGAAAGGAATTAAAAGGAATTTATTGGAATGGAATGCAGTGGAATGAAATGGAATGGAATGGATTGGAAAAAATTGCAGTGGAGTGTAGTGGCGACTAATAAAGAAGAAAGGAAGGGAGTAGAGTGGAGTGGAATGGAGTGGAACGGAATGGAAAGGAATGAAATGGGGTGGACTGAAACGGAATGCAGTGGACCAGAATGGAAGTGAATGCGAATAGAATGGAATGCAGAGAGTGGAGAGGAATGGAGTGGAGAAGTGTGATTTGAACTAAATGGAATGGAATGGAATGGAATGGATTGGAGTGGAGGGGAGTGGAGTGGATTCTATTGGAAAAGAATGTCATGTAATGTAATGCCCTGGAATGTAATGTCCTGGAATGGAATGGAATGGAATGGAATGAAATTGAAAGGAAGGGAAAAAAGTGCAGTGGAGGGTAGTGAACCGGAATTGAGAAGAAAGAAAGGCTGTAAAGTGGAGTGGAATAGAGTGAAGTGGAATGCAGTGAAGTGGAATGGAGTGGAATGGAGTGGACAGTAATGGAGGTGAATGGCAAGGAATGGATTGCAGTGTAGTGCAGAGGAGTGGAGTGGAGAAGAGAGGATTTGAATGGAATGGAATGGAATGGAATGGAATGGAATGGAATGGAATGGA
>NW_026665108.1:0-1702 GCF_009828535.3 Hylobates moloch | reverse complement strand
GTGTGTGCCTGTAGTCCCAGCTACTCGGGAGGCTGAGGCAGGAGAATTGCTTGAACCCGGGAGGCAGGGATTGCACTGAGCTGAGATCATACCACTGCACTCCATCCTGGGGGACAGAGTGAGTCTCTCTCTCTCTCTCTCTCTCTCTCTATATATATATATATATACACACACACACACACACACATACATATATACACACACACATATATATATATACGCATATACGTATATATATATAGCTTATGTAATTTTGCTTATACCTACTTGTTTTCATTTGAGCAACTTGATGTTTTCTCAGTTTATGATGAATTGTTTGTATCAGCAGATGATTCCTTGAGGTTTCATTGCCAGCTAGAAGATCCACAGCTCTATTATGTTTTTTCAGAGGAATTTAAAATAACGTTGAAAACAAAAAGTCAGGTTGGTCACCAAAATGTCCCTTGAAGGCACCCTTTCCTTCTCATTTTTATAGCTCTGCCTGACCTTAAGCCTTCAGCACTTCCTGCCTTATTACCATAGCTTTCTTATTGGTCTCCCTGTATTCCACACTATCTTCCTCCAATTCAATTATTTTTCTACCACTTATTTTTCTAAATGTAGATCTAATTATTTTTCTTCTTTGCTTAAAATCTGGTCATGCTCCTTCTTTTTGAGAAAGAATCTTGCTCTGTCTCCCAGGCTGGAGTGCAGTGGTGCCATCTTGGCTCACTGCAAGCTCCGCCTGCCGGGTTCACGCCATTCTCCTGCCTCAGCCTCCTGAGTAGCTGGGACTACAGGCAAATGATTCTATGTTAAAAGGTGAGATATTTTCTTGTTTAATTAAAAGCTGGCAAATGATTTTATGTTAAAAGGTGAGATATTTTCTTGTTTAATTAAAAATATACAGTAGACTCTATATACTCAATTTAAATATGGCAGAGAGTTAAGAATGAAAATGCTTATTATTGCTCGCATTATTCCCAGACTCATCTTGGAAATTTCCATCCACATCATTTCTCCTCTGACCCTGTCCTTGGAGCTAACATGTCTCTCAGATTCTTCAATGCTATCACCTGCCTGGCCTGCTGTTGATGATGTAATGGAATAAAGGAGAAGTCTGCAAAATGAATCTCTAGTCACCCTCTCCCATCTGCTGATGGCCTGGTGACAGGTTAGTTGGCCTCCTTAACCTCAATTACTTCATGCAAATAATAATATTTTGACTGCCTAAAAGCAGGAGGCTAGACAAGATAAAAGATGCATATCCATTCCATGTATAGTTTATTGACTTTATCTTAAATTAGTGCCCTGGATCAACCAAATCACTATGCTATGAACATAGAACTTATATACAACGAAAAAGATGTAAAAATATGGCTTGTCCAGGTGTGGTGGCTCACGCCTATAATCTTAGCACTTTGGGAGACCGAGGCAGGCAGATCACTTGAGGTCAGGAGTTTGAGACGAGCCTGGCCAACATGGCGAAACCCCATCCCTACTAAAAATGCAAAAAAATCAGCCAGGTGTGGTGGTGTGTGCCTGTAGTCCCAGCTACTCGGGAGGCTGAGGCAGGAGAATTGCTTGAACCCGGGAGGCAGGGATTGCACTGAGCTGAGATCATACCACTGCACTCCATCCTGGGGGACAGAGTGAGTCTCTCTCTCTCTCTCTCTCTCTCTCTATATATATATATATATACACACACACACACACACACATA
>NW_026665107.1:0-1702 GCF_009828535.3 Hylobates moloch | reverse complement strand
ATCTACAATGAACTCAAACAAATTTACAAGAAAAAAACAAACAACCCAAAAAACAAACGCCCAAAAAGTGGGCAAAGGACATGAACAGACACATCTCAAAAGAAGACATTTACGCAGCCAAAAAACAAATGAAAAAATGCTCATCATCACTGGCCATCAGAGAAATGCAAATCAAAACCACAATGAGATACCATCTCACACCAGTATGAATGGCCATCATTAAGAAGTCAGGAAACAACAGGTGCTGGAGAGGATGTGGAGAAATAGGAACACTTTTACACTGTTGGTGGGACTGTAAACTAGTTCAACCATTGTGGAAGTCAGTGTGGCGATTCCTCAGGGATCTAGAACTAGAAATACCATTTGACCCAGCCATCCCATTACTGGGTATGTACCCAAAGAACTATAAATCATACTGCTATAAAGACGCATGCACACGTATGTTTATTGCGGCACTATTCACAATAGCAAAGAGTTGGAACCAACCCAAATGTCCAACAACGATAGACTGGATTAAGAAAATGTGGCACATATACACCACGGGATACTATGCAGCCATAAAAAATGATGAGTTCATGTCCTTTGTAGGGACATGGATGAAACTGGAAATCATCATTCTCAGTAAACTATTGCAAGGACAAAAAACCAAACACCGCATGTTCTCACTCATAGGTGGGAATTGAACAATGAGAACACATGGACACAGGAAGGGGAACATCACACTCTGGGGACTGTTGTGGGGTGGGGGGAGGGGGGAGGGATAGCATTAGGAGATATACCTAATGCTAAATGACGAGTTAATGGGTGCAGCACACCTACCTGGCACATGTATACATATGTAACAAACCTGCACATTGTGCACATGTACCCTAAAACTTATAGTATAATAATAATAAAAAAATCTAAACCCCAAAGTGGCAGAAAAAAAAAAAAAAGAATTATACAGGGCTGGGCGTGGTGGCTCACGCCTGTAATTCCAGCACATTGGGAGGCCGAGTCGGGCAGATCTCGAGGTCAGGAGTTTGAGACCAGCCTGGCCAACATAGTAAAACCCCGTCTCTACTAAAAATTCAAAAATTCGCCAGGTGTGGTGGCACACGCCTGTAATCCCAGCTACTCAGGAGGCTGAGGCAGGAGAATTGCTTGAACCCGGGAGGCAGAGGTTGCAGTGAGCTGAGATTGCACCACTGGACTCCAGCCTGGGCAACACAGTGAGACTCCGTCTCAAAAAAAAAAAAAAAGAATTATACAGTAAGTCAGTACCATATCAATATTTGGAGCACAGGGTTTTATAACATAAATCTATTATTTTCATTAAGATAAATCCTCCTCTTTCTTCTTTTTGGGGAATCTTTTAAAAAATTTTTAATTTAATTTAAAGTTCCAGGATAGATGTGCAGGACATGCAGGTTTGTTTCATAGGTAAACGTGTGTGCCATGGTGGTTTGCTGCACCTATCAACCTATCACCTAGGTATTAAGCTCTGCGTGCATTAGCTATTTATCCTGATTTGGTAATCTTTTGAGCCTGTAAGTTTTCTCATTCCAGTAACCTCGGCTGTTCCTGAGATAGTGCAAGATTCTAGTATTTTCTTCTATTAAAAAATTTTTTTGGCTGGGCACGGTGGCTCACGCTTGTAATCCCAGCACTTTGGGAGGCCGAGGTGGGCGGATCACGAGGTCAGGAGATCGAGACCACAGTG
>NW_026665106.1:0-1702 GCF_009828535.3 Hylobates moloch | reverse complement strand
TAGAAAACCCCATTGTCTCAGCCCGAAATCTCCTTAAGCTGATTAGCAACTTCAGCAAAGTCTCAGGATACAAAATTAATGTACAAAAATCACAAGCATTCTTGTACACCAATAACAGACAAACAGAGAGCCAAATCATGAGCGAACTCCCATTCACAATTGCTTCAAAGAGAATAAAATACCTAGGAATCCAACTTACAAGGGATGTGAAGGACCTCTTCAAGGAGAACTACAAACCACTGCTCAATGAAATAAAAGAGGATACAAACAAATGGAAGAACATTCCATGCTCATGGGTTGGAAGAATCAATATCGTGAAAATGGCCATACTGCCCAAGGTAATT
Organism: Hylobates moloch; assembly: GCF_009828535.3. NCBI lineage: Eukaryota > Metazoa > Chordata > Mammalia > Primates > Hylobatidae > Hylobates > Hylobates moloch. The sequence goes on along the minus strand of NW_026665106.1, from coordinate 1,358 downwards.
TATAGATTCAATGCCATCCCCATCAAGCTACCAATGACTTTCTTCACAGAATTGGAAAAAACTACTTTAAAGTTCATATGGAACCAAAAAAGAGCCCGCATCGCCAAGTCAATCCTAAGCCAAAAGAACAAAGCTGGAGGCATCACGCTACCTGACTTTAAACTATACTACAAGGCTACAGTATCCAAAACAGCATGGTACTGGTACCACAACAGAGACATAGATCAATGGAACAGAACAGAGCCCTCAGAAATGATGCCGCATAGCTACAACTATCTGATCTTTGACAAACCTGACAAAAACAAGAAATGGGGAAAGGATTCCCTATTTAATAAATGGTGCTGGGAAAACTGGCTAGCCATATGTAGAAAGCTGCAACTGGATCCCTTCCTTACACCTTATACAAAAATTAATTCAAGATGGATTAAAGACTTATATGTTAGACCTAAAACCATTAAAATCCTACAAGAAAACCTAGGCAATACCATTCAGGACATAGGCGTGGGCAAGGACTTCATGTCTAAAACACCAAAAGCAATGGCAACAAAAGCCAAAATCGACAAATGGGATCTCATTAAACTAAAGAGCTTCTGCACAGCAAAAGAAACTATCATCAGAGTGAACAGGCAACCTACAGAATGGGAGAAAATTTTTGCAACCTACTCATCTGACAAAGGGCTAATATCCAGAATCTACAATGAACTCAAACAAATTTACAAGAAAAAAACAAACAACCCCATCAAAAAGTGGGCAGAGGACATGAACAGACACTTCTCAAAAGAAGACATTTATGCAGCCGAAAAACACATGAAGAAATGCTCATCATCACTGGCCATCAGAGAAATGCAAATCAAAACCACAGTGAGATACCATCTTACACCAGTTAGAATGGCCATCATTAAAAAATCAGGAAACAACAGGTGCTGGAGAGGATGTGGAGAAATAGGAACACTTTTACACTGTTGGTGGGACTGTAAACTAGTTCAACCATTGTGGAAGTCAGTGTGGCGATTCCTCAGGGATCTCGAACTAGAAATACCATTTGACCCAGCCATCCCATTACTGGGTATATACCCAAAGGACTATAAATCATGCTGCTATAGAGACACATGCACACGTATGTTTATTGCGGCACTATTCACAATAGCAAAGAGTTGGAACCAACCCAAATGTCCAACAACGATAGACTGGATTAAGAAAATGTGGCACATATACACCATGGAATACTATGCAGCCATAAAAAATGATGAGTTCGTGTCCTTTGTAGGGACATGGATGAAACTGGAAAACATCATTCTCAGTAAACTATCGCAAGGACAAAAAACCAAACACCGCATGTTCTCACTCATAGGTGGGAA
>NW_026665105.1:0-1703 GCF_009828535.3 Hylobates moloch | reverse complement strand
AAGTGCCCAGAACCATGGCTGCCATATGGTAAGCCCTTCATCTTACCTTTATATTACCATCACTTTTATTTGTTAATTTTCCCATTACTAGCAATAAAATTTTTTGAGATTAACTCTGGTAGCCCATCTCCCAATATGAAAATAATCTATATTATTAATGCTTCCAACTAAATTATGAGAAGGGAACCCTACTTGAAGTGATCTAGGTAGAAAATTAACATTCATGGGTCCACCAAGCTGAGAGTACTCTTGAAAAATAATCTTTCCATTTCAGAATTTAGCAAGTTGTATAACAAATAATGAAGAATTGCCAATAGAAGAAAAAGATAACTACATAAAAATTAGAAAGTCTACCTGTGATGCTAAGGAAGAAAAATAATGTTCATATTTCTTTCTTTTTTTTTTTTCTGAGATGGAATTTCACTGGTTATCCAGGCTGGAGTGCAGTGGTGTGATCTTGGCTCACTGCAACCTCTGCCTCCTGGGTTCAAGCAATTCTCCTGCCTCAGCCTCCTGAGTCACTGGGATTACAGGTGTGCACCACCACACCTGGCTAAATAATGCTCATCTTTCTAAGAAAAGGAATAGATCAACCAACAAGTGCTTCCTCCCAAAACCCCATTAAAATGATAAGAAAGGGGAAAGTGGTACAAATTCCCTTATTCGAAAGGAATAAAGGATGGTGGCTGAAAAAAAAATGTAAGGAACAGTTGAACACGCACTGTCCAGTCATGAGAACAAAGCACTGGCCACACCTTGATATGAAATGGAAGTTTATCCCCTGCAGAATTTTAATTAGAGCTCAGGGGCATTCAACAAATGAGATGACAGGAATAAGCTGCTATACGGAAATCAGAGATTAAACCCACATATATGGTAAGACCTGCACCACCATTCTGCAGTTGAAGACAAAAGATGCTGGCTGGCCAGGCACAGTGGCTCACGCCTGTAATCCCGGCACTTTGGGAGGCCGAGGTGGGCAGATCACGAGGTCAGGAGATCGAGACCATCCTGGGCTAACACAGTGAAACCCCATCTCTACTAAAAATACAAAAAATTAGGCAGGCATGGTGGCAGGCCCCTGTAGTCCCAGCTACTCGGGAGGCTAAGCCAGGAGAATGGCATGAACCCAGGAGGCGAAGCTTGCAGTGAGCAGAGATCACGCCATTGCACTCCAGCCTGGGTGATAGAGCGAGACTCCGTCTCCAAAAAAAAAAAAAAAGATGCTGGCAACCAGGTATATATACCTACAGGCAGGATACGAGAGGATCCTTCTCTGGAGAAACTGAAAGGCCCACAATAAACTTCATTAACAGCCTGGCCAACAAGGCGAACCCCCATCTCTACTAAAAATACAATAAATTAGCCTGGTGTGGTGGTGCGCACCTGTAGTCCCAGCTGTTTGGGAGGCTGAGGCATGAGAATCGCATGAACCTGGGAGGCAGAGGTTGCAGTGACCTGAGATCATGCCACTGCACTCCAGCTCCAGCCTGGGTGACACAGCAGGACTGTCGCAAAAACAGAACAAACCAACCAAACAAAACCTCATTAAGATGCACTTCGAAGATGATAATTGTCACTTGTATTCATATTTCATTGGCTAAAACAAAGGACTCGGCCATGGCTGAGTTCACTGGAGTCAGACAATATAATCCTTCTGCAAGACGGAGACCAATGGTTCACTAAGCATTTCCCTTTTCAGC
>NW_026665104.1:0-1703 GCF_009828535.3 Hylobates moloch | reverse complement strand
CATCATCATCATCAGCATCATCATTATCATCATCAACATCATCATTATCATCATCATCAACATCATTATCATCATCTTTCGTTTATGGCTTTCTCCCTGGAGATAATGTCTTCATCCCCTCCAGGCCTCCTTCCACACATTCTCATTACAACACTTAGGATTTGGAAGCCTCCATCCTCTTTCCTCCACTCGTAGGAGGATCTGGGCTTCACAGGCAGAGGACCTGGGGGCAATTTGTGTCCCAGTGGATGAAGCCATGTTCTCCTGGGGCTTCCCAGTGATGATGGCACATGCCTGTGAGATGGAGGAGCCTGTCTCAGCTGCAGCTGGCCCACAACTCAGGCCATGCGAAAACCTGAGCTCAGTCTGGGGTTTGCCTTTGGACCTGGGTCTTAGGCCAGGGCCAGAACTCAGTCTGGAAATGGGGTCAGAACTCAGCCCACCCCTAGGATCAGCCATCAGCCTACAGCCAGAATCTGGGCTCACACTGGGGCCACAGTGGAGACTCAGCTCAAGGGCAAAGAGCAGAGTTTCTTGACGTGAAGTTGAAAGATTTCTATGAACATAACCCATGGCTGAAGCGTTGTGGGCACCCAGCTCTCAGCGTGCTGTAGTTGAAATGCATCATTCCCCTTCATGATGTGAAGGCACCTTCCTGCCCACATGCAACATGAATGTAGACATTTTTAAGAAAAAAAAAGACTGACATTAGCAATTGGTCTTCTGCAAACAGCAGATCTGCCAAAACCACTCTGCCACTTGATGCCAAAAAGACACCTGCTACAGCCATATCTTTGTGTCTTGTGACACCAGTCAGGCACGAAAAAAAAGCAAAAATAAATGTCCCTTGAATATTTCCAAAGATCCAGGTTTGGGCCCTCTGTCTCTAACACCCCTACCCTGGCCAGAAGAGGAGACCCTGGGACAGAGGGCCACAGTGGGTGTTTCTCATGGCTGTGGTGCAGACACTGGGAGGCAGGCACTGGGAGCAGGAGTGAGTCAAGCATGGGTCAGACAGCAGAGGATAACGGCCCCAAGGATCCAGGGGTCAGAATGGGCCTGGAGAGGAGGTGGCAGGAAGGGAGTCAGCAGCAGCAGCCAGGGCTTCTGCTTCAGTGGCAACCAGTGCCCCATGCACTTTGCCAGGGACAAGAACCAGGACAGAAGGAGCAGTGGACAGAGCCCAGAGGAAAGCTGGTCCCCTCTTCCTCCGGGCAAGGGAAGTGCAGGGGCTGCATCAGCCCTCCCCACTCCATGGCTGCAGATGCCCCTTCCTCCCTCCACATCCCACGTCTTCTCCCTCTGTGGGGAAAGCAGCCCTGCCTGGAGGCAGCCTTCTCCACTTCTCTCTCCAAGCCTTGATTTCTCCTGCACTCTGTAGACTCGAGTCTCTATTTCACCCCCCAATTCTTTTACTGAGGTGGTTCCAGAAGGCAAATTTCTCCACAGCATTAAAAAATAATTTATAGAAATAACGTTCCTTTAATAAAAGCCACATAGAATTATACAATTTTTATAGTGCATGACCGAACAAGAAAGGTCTGAACTCTTGTATAAAAATGAATCTCTACTGCTCGCATGCTCAGAATGCTATCACCTCCTCGGGCTAACATAATATACTGACTTGGAAAGTTTAACTTGCAGTGTCATTGGGCCGAACTGGTCACTCATTCTGCTCCAAAGAGCTCCTCCAAAGACAGTCT
>NW_026665103.1:0-1703 GCF_009828535.3 Hylobates moloch | reverse complement strand
TTTGCCAGAATCTCCCAATCATAAGGAATGAGTCTATGTCCATGAGCAATGGAATCTAATAATGTTCTCATGTAAGGAGAGTTGGGTCCATACTGTTTTACTCCTTCTTTCATCTCTTTTAGCATTTTTATAGAAAAGGACTGATATCTGGCTTCAGCTACGGGAGGCTCTCCCTCTTGGGCCCCTTCTCCAGGTGGTCTTGCTTCTAATATTACTGGGAGTTGCCACGCCTCAATATCTCCTTGTTTTCTTGCCTCATCAATAATTTTATGTATTGCACTACCCTGTGTACTAGGCGGTGCTGTAGGATTAAGTCTCATGGTGGGTGGCTGAGGATATGGCACCCTGCCCTGTGGCACTGGAAATGCTCCTGGCTGTCCATACGGATTTTCTGGAGGCTGCCGATACTGCAGATCAGCTGGCGGCCAGTATTGATAGGCTACTGGCGGCTGGATCTTACTTTCTACCTGCTGATATTGTGGACACTGTATTTGGATTGGCATTGCCGTGACAGAGACTCTATCTTTTTCTACTTGATCTTTTTTTGGAGTTTGTACTTGTTTAACCTGCATTTGAGGTTCTAAGGTTGCAGGCATCTGAGCTGTTGTAAGAGGAGTTGGCCCTCGTGGTTTAGACTCTGATGGCTCTGTCAATTCTGGATCTTTTTCCTCTAATTTTAACGTTTCAGGATATATTACCTCCTGTAATTGATTATTGTCAACATTTTGCGTTGACCGAGCCATTACCGGCTCTGCTACACATTTACAGTGTGAACTTTCTTTTCTTTTCCGGGACTCTATCCCTGTTTCTTTTTCACAATCTACTGCACAGCTTTTAGGGACATCGGAAACTGGAACGCTATCTTCTTCTGTTTGCAGCGGTTCTAAAGCTACTTTAATAATGACCCAATCATTCCATACTGTAAGTGGAATGATTTTACCTTCCCTACTTGCTTGTTTTAATTCTTTTCCAATTTTTTCCCAATCTTTTAGATCTAAAGTTCCCTGTTCTGGAAACCATGGACAAAACTGTTCTATTGTTTGAAAGAGCGTATTTAGATTTTTGGTAGACACTTTAACTCCCCCTCTTTTTAAGAGAATTTTTATAAAGCTGCGATAAGAGGCATATTTACTTTTAGTTTGCCCCATTGTTACCCTAGGTTCTTCCGAGCGCACAAGCTTACCGCAAGGCTGACTGTAGACGTACTCGGGAGTCTCTCGTCGACTTGTCCTCAATGACCACGCTCCAGCGTACCTTCACCTTAGAGAAAAGCCTCCACGTTGGGCACCAGATGAAGGGGTGGCCTGCCCCTCCACACCTGTGGGTGCTTCTCGTTAGGTGGGACGAAAGACTTGAGAAAAGGAATAAGACACAGAGACAAAGTGTAGAGAAAGAAAAGCGGGGCCCAGGGGACCGGTGCTGTGCTTACAGAGGACCCACACCGGCACCGGCCTCTGAGTTCCCTTAGTATTTATTGATAATTATCTTTACCATCAAAAAGATAAGAGAGTGACTGGACAATAGGCCTGGTAACATCAATAAGTTTAAAAGAAAATGCTGTGCCTTTGAGATGCATATGCAAACATCTCCATAAACCTTTTAGCAGTATTGCTCCAGCAAGCCCCACCTTAATCCTAAAGGCGGGTTTTCTCCTTACTCAGTAAACAAAGCACACAAAGGGTTTTACCTGGAGATGTTCCATC
>NW_026665102.1:0-1704 GCF_009828535.3 Hylobates moloch | reverse complement strand
AAAAAAAAAAATGGTTGCCATTGTTATCAGGATCACGGATTCTGTTACTGCAAAATTTAGCAACTTGAAATGATACATATTTAATATCTCACAGTTTTTTAGGTCAGGAATTCAGGCACAGTTCATCTAGGTGGGTCCTCTGCCTCAGAGTCTTCCTGAGACTTATTACAGTGTCAGCCCAGGGTCCCTAACAAGGCTGCAATCAAGGCGTCAGCCCAGGCTGCAGTCATCTCAACATTCAACTGAAGTAGCATCCACTTCCAGTTTCACACCATGGTTGCTAGCATGATACAGTTTCTCACAAGCTACTGGACTGAGAACCTCACTTTGTTGCTGGCTGTTTGCAAGAGGCTTCCCTGGTAGGTCTTTCCATCAAAGCAAGCACAGGAGATGACCCAGGGAGAGAGAATATCAGCAAGACAGAAGTCACAGTCTTTATAACCTAGTCATGGAAATAACACCCCGTCACTTTTGTGAGAAGCAAGTCACAAAGTCCAGCTACACTCAAGAAGAGAATATTACAAAGGCTTTAAACACCAGAAAGTTGGGACCACTAAAATATATATCAGAATCTGCCTGCCACAACTACATATACACTTTGCACCTGTTTTTTCCACATAAGAATAAATCACATAAATTAACTGCTCTCAGTTTCTAGAGACTGCATAGTGTTTTCATGACTGCATAGTGTTCCACTGTGTGCCATGTAACCAATTTTTTATAGTTGAGCATTCATTTCCCATATTTTACTTTTACAGTGACATAATCAATAGCCCTCTATATTTGTTATTTTATATTTGTATACAAGTACCTCAAAAGTAAGTCCCTAAAAATGGTCTTTATGTAAGTACACATTTAAATTTATTAGATGTTGTCAAATTCCCTTTCATAAGAATTATAACATTTTGCCCTCACAATAACAGTATGTGTAAATTTCTGTTTCCCCACAGACTCATCAACAAAGTATATTGTCAACATTTTATGTGTTCCCCAATTTGAAAGGTAAAAATGTACTTTCAATCTTTTCACATATTTAAATGTCATTAGATATCTTCTCTGTGAACTGTTTATATCTTTTACCCATTTTTTTCTAACAAGTTTTGGCCTTATTTCCCCTCACTTTTTATTAGTCCCTTCATATATTAAGTAAATTGGCCTATTGTCTGTTATAGAAGTTGTAAATATTTCCACCTAGTTGGTAATTCGTCTTTTGACTTGCTGATAATTTTTTCCTGTGCAAATGTTTTATATAGTCAAGTTTATTAATCTTTCCTTTTATTACTTGTGAATTTTGAGTCATAAATAGAAAGCCTTTCCTACACCAAAGTTGTAGAGGAATTCAGTGATGTTATCTTTTGGTACTTGAATGTTTTCATTTTTTTGACTTAAGTCTCTGATCCATTTGTGGTTTATTCTACTGTTTTATATAAAGCATAGATACAATTTTATCTTTTTTGAAATGGCCAGTTTTCTCAACACCACTTATTTTTAAAGCTCATCTCTTCCACAGAGAACTTAGATATCATCTTTATTAGATACTAAATTTCAACATGCATTTGGGTCTATTCCTGGAACTTCCATTCTGTTCCATTAGACTATCCCTTTTATTGATGTTCTTTTTTAGGATTTTCTGAGTACCTTTTTCATGATTTGTATACATAAATTTTATTAGCAACTTGTCTAACTCCAGAAAGAAAAAAAAAA
>NW_026665101.1:0-1704 GCF_009828535.3 Hylobates moloch | reverse complement strand
TTGAGTCACAGAGCAGAATAACTTGCTCTGGATCACCAAGCTAATAAACAGACCTGGGTTCAAACCCAGGCAGCCTGGATCCAGAATCAACTCTTAACCACTTAGAGCATCATCACTGAGATCGGGAGACTGACAGGCTGCTGTAAAGAGGGTGAAGCAAAAATAGGGGCAGAGCAGCAGTTAAACAATGATGTGATGGGGCTAAATAAAAATGGATAAGAAAATGAGTAAGAGTAAAAGACTGGAGTAAAAGTAAAAGACTGGGGAATGGGTCTGACATTAAAGGAGAATGAGGAGAAGGGAGAGTTGACAAGCAAACGTGAAAGCAGAAAGTCAGTTGTCAGTACGGCTTGGGGAGATAAAGAAGGCCCAGGAAGGCCTCCAGGAAAAGGCTGCCATGTCAGGCAAGACACAGAGGACGGTTTCTCCCCTCCCGCCGCCCGGGCGAGCAACAGGGCTGCGGACCCCCTCCCCTCCCTCCCTCCCATCCCCCCCTCCCTGAGACCCACCGGACCCCGAACCCAGGGCGACGCTCCCCAGTCCCCCCACCCCCGACCCTGGAATCATGCATCGGACTACACGGATCAAAATCACACAGCTGAACCCCCACCTCATGTGTGCCCTCTGCGGGGGGTACTTCATCGACGCTACCACTATCGTGGAGTGCCTGCATTCCTTCTGCAAAACCTGCATTGTGCGCTACCTGGAGACCAACAAATACTGCCCCATGTGTGACGTGCAGGTCCATAAAACCCGGTCGCTGCTGAGCATCAGGTCTGACAAAACCCTTCAAGACGTTGTCTACCAATTGGTCCCTGGCCTTTTTAAAGATGAGATGAAACGGCGGCGGGATTTCTATGCAGCGTACCCCCTAACGGAGGTCCCCAACGGCTCCAATGGGGACCGCGGCGAGGTCTTGGAGCAGGAGAAGGGGGCTCTGAGTGATGATGAGATTGGCAGCCTCTCCATCGAATTCTACGAAAGTACCAGGGACCGGGATGAGAAGAAGGGCCCCCTGGAGAATGGGGATGGGGACAAAGAGAAAACAGGGGTGCGCTTCCTGCGATGCCCAGCAGCCATGACCGTCATGCATCTCGCCAAGTTTCTCCGCAACAAGATGGATGTGCCCAGCAAGTACAAGGTGGAGGTTCTGTATGAGGACGAGCCACTGAAGGAATACTACACCCTCATGGACATCGCCTACATTTACCCCTGGCGGCGGAACGGGCCTCTCCCCCTCAAGTACCGTGTCCAGCCAGCCTGCAAGCGGCTCACCCTAGCCACGGTGCCCACCCCCTCCGAGGGCACCAACACCAGCGGGGCTTCCGAGTGTGAGTCAGTCAGCGACAAGGCTCCCAGCCCTGCCACCCTGCCAGCCACCTCCTCCTCCCTACCCAGCCCAGCCACCCCATCCCATGGCTCCCCCAGTTCCCATGGGCCTCCAGCCACCCACTCTACCTCCCCCACTCCCCCTTCGACAGCCAGTGGGGCCACCACAGCTGCCAACGGGGGTAGCTCGAACTGCCTGCAGACACCATCCTCCACCAGCAGGGGGCGCAAGATGACTGTCAACGGCGCTCCCGTGCCCCCCTTAACTTGAGGCCAGGGACCCTCTCCCTTCTTCCAGCCAAGCCTCTCCACTCCTTCCACTTTTTCTGGGCCCTTTTTTCCATCTCTTCTACTTTCCCCAGCTCTTCCCACCTT
>NW_026665100.1:0-1704 GCF_009828535.3 Hylobates moloch | reverse complement strand
CAGGGTCACTGCACCTTCACCCAGAGCCTCTTACCTCCAGATCCTTCAGGGTAGCCGATGACGTAGGGCCCTCCCCGCGGAAAGCTGTTGCTGACTACAAGAGATGAGAGTGCATATGGAGATGTTCTGTCCCCCTCAGTGTCTGAGCCCTCTGACTTCCTTTCTTCCCCATCAACTGGCAACATTTTCTTTTCTGCCTGTCTTGGACCTTTGTCCCATAACTCTGTGCCAACTTCTCTCATGGTTCTTATCTCCCCACCATCCCACCTGGGGGCCCTTTCAATGACTCCTGATGGCAAGTGACTGTTCCCATTGTCCTGGCTTCCCCTTGAGACTGGGGATGAGGAAAATCAAACAGCAATGCTGGGTGTCCTGGGTGTTTAGAGCAGGCCATGTACTATGTACTAGGGATTAACATAAAAACAGCAATAACAAATCTCATTTAAACTTCACAAATGGAAGTCAAACAATACCACCTCTGTGATACAGATGTAAAAAGAGAGGCCCAAAGAGCTCAAGGAACTTGCCATAAATCATATCGCTCCCAGATGGAGAGGCAGGATTTAAACCCAGAATTCTTTTTTTTTTTTTTTTTTTTTTTTTTGAGACAGAGTCTGGCTCTGTCTCCCAGGCTGGAGTGCAGTGGCACAATCTCAGCTCACTGCAAGCTCTGCCTCCCAGGTTCACGCCATTCTCCTGCCTCAGCTTCCCGAGTAGCTGGGACTACAGCTGCCCGCCACCATGCCTGGCACATTTCTTTGTATTTTTTAGTACAGACGGGGTTTCACCATGTTAGCCAGGATGGTCTCAATCTCCTGACCTCGTGATCTGCCTGCCTTGGTCTCCCAAAGTGCTGGGATTACAGGCGTGAGCCACCACACCTGGCCAAACCCAGAATTCTTAACCAGTACCTAACAGTCCATCCACAATTTTAACAATTACCCTCTACTGCCCCTTGGACCCCTGTCCCCAGGAGCCTGGCCAGCCAAGACTCACATCCCCAGGTGACTGGCAACCACAAGAAGTGGCTGTCTCAGGGATACTGCCATTTGTTTTCCTGTTCCTCTTCGCTCCTGCTGTAACTCTAGGGCTGCTTTTCTGCCAATATTTTTTAAACTGTAGGAGAGAAGAGCAGTAATACTCATGAGAACGGTCAGCCCCTACAGCCACATCCTCCTTTACAGTTTTTACAAAATACTCTTATACACCATCTGATTTAATGACACCAACAACAGTACAAGGTGTGGTCACAATCATTTAGTGACTGAGAGGGATTGATATCATGGCTAGAAAAAAGAAAAAGGCGATACTGGGACTTTGAAACTCAGTCTTCTGACTCCAAGCTCTGAGGTTTTGCCAAGAATCAGCAGCTGCCAGGGGCCAAAACCAGAGGCAGAGGTAGAAAAGTAAACATTAAGTAGGCAGGAACTGTATGCCGTGTGGTTTAGAGTCAGACATTCTCACACGTCTGTTAGTGTGAAGAAGTGCACCAGTACCTCTCAAACTTTTATATCAATGTGTCCTCATGGCAGAAGGCAGCCTTTTTGTTAAATCTGGGAACTTATCAGAAAGAGGACAAACCAAGTCTCATTTCAGAGAGAAGTCTGGTATACTCTTAGAAACCTATGTGACTGTCATCCCTAAGTACATTCATGTTTTTTCTCTTGATCTCAAGAGAATCAAGGGAAACTGATGCTTCAGAAA
>NW_026665099.1:0-1704 GCF_009828535.3 Hylobates moloch | reverse complement strand
TATTTCAAAACCATCATACTTCTTAAACCTGTGACCCCACCGCTTCCGTATCAATAGCTGTAGTTGGTTTTATCCCATTTTACAGTGAAAATGGAAGCCGTAGGTTGGAAACACCTTCAACTTCTGACCGCCAAACCAGTGAATTTATTTGCACCCACATTCCTAATCTTCGGTTGCCTTCCCCTCCCTCCCTCCCTCCCCCCCTTCCTCCCTTCCCCCCCTCCCCTCCCTTCCTCCTTCCCTCCAGGGTTGCCTGTTGAATGTTGTTAGGAATGTAAGTACTGAAGGCAAACTGCCTGGGTTTGAATTTTGTTCTGTCCCTTGCACCCTGCCTGGCTTCAAATCCTAGCTCTGCTTATTAAGTTCTTTTAAGGGGATGGTCTTTGAGCAAATGTCTTAGCTTCTGTTTTCCCAAGTAAATGGACACAATAGTTGCTACCTTGTGAAACAGTCATGTAATTGACCAGCATTTACCAAGTGGCATCGGTGTTTAGTTTCAGTCATTGGTGATTCTGCAGTTGGACTGAGGGGGTGTTGGGGTGGGGGGTGGTGTGTGTGTGTAGCACTTCATTGCGTGGAGAAAGGAAAAGATACTTTTGATAACTGACAGGCAGCTTTTCTCTGCTTTCCTGTCAAAAGGGAAGAAGGGAGTTTGGAGAGGGAAAAGAATTCTCTGTAACACTAAGCTCTCTTCCACAAAAACAGAGGTACAGAATGTGTAATAATTTACAGAATTTCTAGACTTCAACGATCTGATTTTTTTAAATTTACTTTAATTTTTTCAGGTTGAGACTGAGCTAAAGTTAATCTGTGGCGACGTTCTGGATGTACTGGACAAACACCTCATTCCAGCAGCTACCCCTGGCAAGTCCAAGGTTTTCTATTATGAAATGTAGGTTCTATACTAACAATTAACAAGTGTACTTCAATACATTTAAACATTCTCAGGAATAATTGGCTTTGTTTCTTTTTTTTCTTAGGCATTTCATATTATTTTCCTTATTAAATATAACCAAAAATCCCACAGAAATTAACAAGAGGAGGAGCCTCTAAATATCAACAAAATTATCACTTGATAGACTAGAATTAAACAAGCAAATGATTCTAAGAAATGGCACAAGTGTATTAATCATAAAATAAAATTTCTACATGAAACATTCAGCCATTCCAGACCATTTCCGTCTGTGCAGACTCATCTTTTCCTGTGTTTTGCAAAGCCCAGCTAGAGCAAGCAAGTTGTTCCCAATGGGTTTTTCCCATCTCTGGTTGCTTGGCTGGCTGGGCTTCCCCTACAAACCCCATTCCTTTCCCCTAGGCAGGGCCCGGTGTCCCCATCCTGCAGAGTTGAGCTCATGAGGGCATCTGACCAGGAGTAGCTATTCCTGGTGCTATTGTCATTGTCCTGTTTGATGTGTGAACATGGCTGCTGGCTCTACAGAGATTTGGCAGGTAGCAAGGAGGTTTCTTTTGAAACCTTCCTTTGGAAGTCAGACTTGGTGAGGATCTTATGCCCACTTTTTCCTAGCTCTGTGGTGTGAGGCAAAGTCTCAGTTTCTGCAAATTGGGGTTAAGAATTCATACCTCACAGCAGTCTTTTGATAAATAAATAAGATCTTAAGTGTCAATTATTCCACTAGAGATTGCACAATCACTTTGGTCTTCATCCTGGAGGTCCACTGACAAGCCTCATGCAAACCTGTGGCC
>NW_026665098.1:0-1704 GCF_009828535.3 Hylobates moloch | reverse complement strand
GGGCATATACTTTCAGCACCTTCTAAACTCCTTCAAATATATTTTAAAAAATAATTTAGAGAATCTGAAGCAAATTTCACAAATTACAGTCAGCCAGATGTCTCTATTCAGTGTGGACAGCAAGCATTCAGGCTGGCACTTCTTTCTTAGTTTCAGCTTCAGAGCTATTTCACTGGACTTCAGTGTCCTTTCTTGCTCCCAGATCCATTTTTACTGTCTTAATTCTTGTAAAATTTATTTTTATTGATACATAATATTTTACATATGTATGGGGTATGTGTGATATTTTGTTACATGTATAGACTGCTTAATAATCAAATCAAGGTATTGGGGGTGTTGATCACCTTGAGTATCATTTCTATGTGTTAGGTACCTCTCATGTCTTCTCTTCTGGCTATTTTCAAATACATAATAAATTGTTGTTAACTAAAGTCATCCTACTGTGCTAAAGACACTGGAACTTATTCCTTCCCTCTAACTGTATGTTAGCACCCGTTGACCAACCTCTCCTTTTCCTCCCTCCCACCCACATCCCCTTTCCAATCCCTGGCATCTATCATTCTAGTCTCTACCTTTATGAGATCACTTTTTTTTTTTTTTTTTAGCTCCCACATGCAAGTGAGATCATGTGACATTTGCATTTCTGGGTCTGGCTTTTTTCACTGCCTTAATTCTTGTCGTGGGTTGAATCATTTCCCTGCCAAAGATGTTGTACTCCTAATTTCCAATACCTGTAAATGTGAACTTATTTGGAAATAGGGTCTTTGCAAATGTAATCTAGTTAAACAAGGTCTTCAGTGTGGGCCTTAATACAGTAAGACTGTGTTCTCATATAAAGGGATATTTTGGGTTGGGTGCGGTGGCTCACGTCTGTAATCCCAGCACTTGGGGAATTCAAGGCAGGTAGATCACAAGGTCAGGAGATCGATACCAGCCTGGCCAACAAGGTGAAACCCCATCTCTACTAAAAATACAAAAATATTAGCCAGGCGTGGTGGTATGCGCCTGTAGTCCCAGCTACTCCCAGCTACTCGAGAGGCTGAGGCAGGACAATCGCTTGAACCCGGGAGGCGGAGGTTGTGGTGAGCCGAGATCGTGCCACTGCACTCCATCCTGGGCGACAGAGCAAGACACCATCTCAAAAAACAAAAAAAAGGATATTTGGACAGGGATAGACATGTACAGAGGGAAGACAATCTGAAGACACAGGGAGAAGACAGCCATCTACAAGTCAAGGAGAGAGGCTTGGAATGCATCCTTTCCTCACAGCCTTCCAATGAACCAACCCTGATGACACCTCCATTTTAGACTTCTAGACTCCAGAACTGAAATATTTTTCGTTGTTTAAGTCAGGCAGTTTGTGATACTTTGTTAAGATAGCATGAGGAAACTGCTATAATTGTAATTTAATTTCCCTAGGAAAAACATGAGAAGAGTGGGGGCATATGCCTTCTGTAGCCAAAGTGCTCTTAAATGAACCCTGAGCTAGCTTGGATAAGTCATCCTGCCTTTTGACAAATTGGAACCTGCTTTAGAATACACACAGAAACATATATTTGAACACACACACACATGTATATATATTCATACATTTATAAATTTATATATTATATTTCTTTCATCACAACCTAATGTCATATGCTATTCATTATTTATTTGCTTATGACTGTGAGGTACATACTACATTACTGTAACCTACAGATG
>NW_026665097.1:0-1704 GCF_009828535.3 Hylobates moloch | reverse complement strand
GCGATCTCGGCTCACTGCAAGCTTCGCCTCCCGGGTTCACACCATTCTCCTGCCTCAGCCTCTCCGAGTAGCTGGGACTACAGGCGCCTGCCACAACGCCCGGCTAATTTTTTGTATTTTTAGTAGAGACGGGGTTTCACCGTGGTCTCGATCTCCTGACCTCGTGATCCGCCCGCCTCGGCCTCCCAAAGTGCTGGGATTACAAGCGTAAGCCACCGCGCCCGGCAAAAAAAAAAAGCGCATGTATTAACTGCTTAAAACGTCATTTGAAAAATGCTAATAGACATGCTAATTAAAAGGCAGATACTGTCAAAATGGATAAAAATCCAAACCCCAATTACATACTATCTATCAAAGACATAATTTAGACATAAATAAGAGAGAAAATGGATGGAAAAATATACATACCATGAAAACAATAAGCCTGAGAAGGCTGTAGCAGCTTTCTTTTTTTTTTTTGAGACGGAGTCTCACTCTGTTGCCCAGGCTGGAGTGCAGTGATGCAGTCAAGGCTCACTGCAACCTCCCGCCTCCCAGGTTCAAGCAATTCTCTGCCTCAACCTCCTGAGTAGCTGAGATTAAAGGTGCCTGCCACCATGCCCAGCTAATTTTTTGTATTTTTACTAGAGACGGGGTTTCAACATCTTGGTCAGGAGATCGAGACCATCATGGCTAACACAGTGGAACCCCATGTACTGCACTGTACTCCAGCTTGGGCGACAGAGGGAGACTGTCTCAAAAAAAAAAAAAAAAAAAAAAAAATCATACAGGCAACTGGTTGTAGTGGTTCATGCCTGTCATCCCAGCACTTTGGGAGGCTGAGGTGGGCGGATCACTTGAGGTCAGCAGTTCAAGCCCAGCCTGGCCAACATGGTGAAATCTCATCTCTACTAAAAATACAAAAATCAGTTGTGTATGGTGGTGCGTGCCTGTAATCCCAGCTGCTCGAGAGGCTGAGGCATGAGAATCGCTTGAACTTGGGAGGCAGAGGTTGTGGTAAGCCGAGATCGCGACACTGCACTCCAGCCTGGGCAAAAGAGCAAAACTCTGTCTTCAAAAAGAAAAAAAAAAACAAAACAAAATCCAATACAGGGCAGGGCATGTTCTTTGACCATAGAGCAGTAAGTTAAAAATCAATAATCATTAGATATCTAGGAAGCCCCAAACACTAGATAAACTTTTAAGTAATTCATGGGTCAAAGAAGAAATCAGAAGACAACACGGCTGAGGGGACATTTAAAGATTTATATGCTCATGTTATAAAGAAAGCAGGTCTAAAATAAATGATTTAAGATTCCACTTTAAAGGGTTTGAAAAAGAACAAAGAGGCCGGGCGCGGTGGCTCACACCTGTAATCCCAGCACTTTGGGAGGCCGAGGTGGGCAGATCACGAGGTCAGGAGATTGAGACCATCCTGGCTAACATGGTAAAACCCCGTCTCTACTAAAAACACAAAAATTAGCCGGGCGTGGTGGCGGGCCCCTGAGGCGACAGAGCAAGACAGCGTCTCAAAAAAAAAAAAAGAAAAAGAAACTGAATGGCCGGGCGTGGAGGCTCATGCCTGTAATCCCAGCACTCTGGGAGGCCGAGGCGGGTGGTTCACCTGAAGTCAGGAGTTCGAGACCAGCCTGAACAACATGGAGAAACCCCGTCTCTGCTAAAAATACAAAAATTAGCTAGGCATGGTGGTGGGCACCTATAATC
>NW_026665096.1:0-1705 GCF_009828535.3 Hylobates moloch | reverse complement strand
TCGAGTGCAACGCAATGGAATGGAATGGAATGGAATGGAATGGAATGCAATGGAACGGAATGGAACGGAATTGAATGGAATGCAATGGAATTGAATGGAAAGGAAAGGAATGGAATGGAACGGAATGGAAGGGAATGGAATGGCATGGGGAAATGAAATGTGAGCTGAGATTGTGCCACTGCACTCCAGCCTGGGTGACACAGTGAGATCCCGTCTAAAGAATGGAATGGAATGGAATGGAACGGAATGGAAGGGAATGGAATGGCATGGGGAAATGAAATGTGAGCTGAGATTGTGCCACTGCACTCCAGCCTGGGTGACACAGTGAGATCCCGTCTAAAGAATGGAATGGAATGGAATGGAATGGAATGCAGTGGAGCGGAGCGGTGGGGAGTGGAATGGAGTGGATTGGATTGTAATGGAGTGGAATGGAATGGGTTGAAATGGAGTGGAATGTAGTGGAGTGGTTTGGAGTGGACTGGAGTGGAATCAAATAGAGTGGAGTGGAGTGGAGTGGAATAGAATGGAAACGAAAGGAATGGAAAGGAATGGTGAAATGAAATTAGAGCTGAGATTGTGCCTTTGCACTACAGCCTAGGTGACCCAGTGAGATCCTGTCAAAAGAATGGAATGGAATGGAAGGCAGTGGAACGGAATGGAAGGCAAAGATGTGAAATGAATGGAATGGAATGGAATGGAATGGAATGGAATGGAATGGAATGGAATGGAGTGGAGTGGAGTGGAATGGAGTGGAGTGTAGCGGAATTGAGTGGAATGGAATGGGATCGAATGGTGTATAGTGGAATGTAATGCAGTGTAATGGAACGGCAGTGAAGTGGAGTGGAGTGAAGTGGAATGGAGTACAGTGGAATGGGGTGGAATGGAATTGAGTGGAGTGGAGTTGAGTGGAGTGGAGTGGAGTGTAATGCAGTGGAATATAGTGGAGTTCAGGGGAGTGCAATGGACTGGAATGGAATGGAATGGAATGGAATGGAATGGAATGGAAATCTGGAATGAAATGCGAGGTGATGTGGTGACAAAGCACTCCAGCATGGGTGACAGAGCGAGATCCAGTCGAAAGAAAGAATGTAATGGAATGGAGTGGAATGGAATGGAATGGAAAGTAATGAAAGGGAATGGAATGGAGTGGAGTGGAGTTCAGCGGAGTGGAGTTTAGTTGAATGCACTCCAGCCTGGATGACATAGTGATATTCTGTTGAAAGAAAGGAATGTAATGGAATGGAGTGGAATGGAATGGAATGGAATGGAATGGAATGGAATGGAATGCAATGTAATGAAGTAGAGTGGAATGGAATGGAATAGAATGGAATGGAATGGAATGGAATGGAATAGAATGCAATGGAATGGAATGGAATGCAATGGAATGGAATGGAATGGAATGGAATGCAATGCAATGCAATATAATGGATTGGAGTGTAATGGAATGGAATGGAATGGAATGCAATGGAATGGAATGGAATGAAATGGAATGGAATGCAATGGAATGGAATGGAATGCAATGGAACGGAACGGAACGGAACGGAACGCAATGCAATGGAATGGAATGGAATGGAATGGAATGCAATGCAATGGAATGGAATGCAATGGAATGCAATGGAACGGAATGGAATGGAATGGAATGGAATGGAATGGAATGGAATGGAATGGAATGCAATGTAATGGAGTGGAGTGGAATGGAATGGAA
>NW_026665095.1:0-1705 GCF_009828535.3 Hylobates moloch | reverse complement strand
GAGGGTCCTGTCTGGTAGAAGGAAAACTAACAAACAGAAAGGACATCAACACCAAAAACCCATCTGTACATCACCATCATCAAAGACAAAAAGTAGATAAAACCACAAAGATGGGGAAAAAACAGAGCAGAAAAACTGGAAACTCTAAAAAACAGAGCACCTCTCCTCCTCCAAAGGAACGCGGTTCCTCACCAGCAACGGAACAAAGCTGGATGGAAGATGACTTTGATGAGTTGAGAGAAGAAGGCTTCAGACGATCAAACTACTCTGAGCTACGAGAGGAAATTCAAAACAATAGCAAAGAAGTTAAAAACTTTGAAAAAAAATTAGAAGGATGGATAACTAGAATAACCAATGGAGAGAAGGGCTTAAAGGAGCTGATGGAGCTGAAAGCCAAGTTTCGAGAACTACGCGAAGATTGCAGAAGCCTCAGTAGCAGATGCGATCAACTGGAAGAAAGGGTATCGCTGATGGAAGATGAAATGAATGAAATGAAGAGAGAAGGGAAGTTTAGAGAAAAAAGAATAAAAAGAAATGAACAAAGCCTCCAAGAAATTTGGGACTATGTGAAAAGACCAGACCTACGTCTGATTGGTGTACCTGAAAATGATGGGGAGAATGGAACCAAGTTGGAAAACACTCTGCAAGATATTATCCAGGAGAACTTCCCCAATCTAGCAAGGCAGGCCAGCATTCAGATTCAGGAAATACAGAGAACGCCACAAAGATACTCCTCGAGAAGGGCAACTCCAAGACACATAATTGTCAGATTCACCAAAGTTGAAATGAAGGAAAAAATGTTAAGGGCAGCCAGAGAGAAAGGTCAGGTTACCCACAAAGGGAAGCCCATCAGACTAACAGCTGATCTCTCAGCAGAAACTCTACAAGCCAGAAGAGAGTGGGGGCCGATATTCAACATTCTTAAAGAAAAGAATTTTCAACCCAGAATTTCCTATCCCGCCAAACTAAGCTTCATAAGTGAAGGAGAAATAAAATACTTTACAGACAAGCAAACGCTGAGTGATTTTGTCACCACCAGGCCTGCCCTAAAAGAGCTCCTGAAGGAAGCACTAAACATGGAAAGGAACCACCGGTACCAGCCACTGCAAAAACATGCCAAATTGTAAAGACCATCGAGGCTAGGAAGAAACTATAGCAACTAACGAGCAAAATAACCAACTAACATCATAATGACAGGATCAGATTCACACATAACAATATTAACGTTAAATGTAAATGGGCTGAATGCTCCAATCAAAAGACACAGACTGGCAAACTGGATAAGGAGTCAGGACCCATCAGTGTGCTGTATTCAGGAAACCCATCTCACGTGCAGAGACACACATAGACTCAAAATAAAGGGATGGAGGAAGATCTATCAAGCAACTGGAAAACAAAAAAAGGCAGGGGTTGCAATCCTAGTCTCTGATAAAATAGACTTTAAACCAACAAAGATCAAAAGAGACAAAGAAGGCCATTACATAATGGTAAAGGGATCAATTCAACAAGAAGAGCTAAATATCCTAAATATATATGCACCCAACACAGGAGCACCCAGATTCATAAAGCAAGTCCTCAGTGACCTACAAAGGGACTTAAACTCCCACACAATAATAATGGGAGATTTTAACACCCCACTGTCAGCATTAGACAGATCAACGAGACAGAAAGTTAACAAGGATATCCAGGAATTGAACTCAGCTCT
>NW_026665094.1:0-1705 GCF_009828535.3 Hylobates moloch | reverse complement strand
CAGAGGTAGCATCTTGGTTTGCTACTTAGCATTTTGGAGTGTCTTTGTGATCTTTTATATAGACATATGTAAATACGAACTAACATTTATTTTTAGACAAATTGTTTTAATATTATTTGTTTAGTTTTGAATTCTACTTTTAAATTTGTTGTTCTATTGTGAACATTTTCCCTGACCATGAAATATATGTTAGATAGGATTATTGTTATTCCCTGCTTCATAGTCCACAAAGTTAGCCATTCTTCTAGTATAGCACATTGAAGTTGTTTGCTAAATTTTGCCAACATGAGAAACACAAAGAATGTTGTGGCACCTAAATCTTTATCTGCCTTTCAAATGATTTCCTTGGGTTCTAGGAGTGGACTTGTGAGATCAAAAGGAAGGCACACATTTAAGGTTCTTTATCCACATGGCCACCTTGCCCTTGGGAGCTTGTTTCAGTTTACATTCTTACCAGCTGTATAGGAGAGAGAGCATAAGAAATGTAAGACATTAATGGACCGTCTCTAACAGTTAGCCGTAGTGTCCAGTTAACTGACTGTGAGGGGCTACTACGTGACATCCCAGTGTAACCACGTGTTGCATATTGGAAAAAGCTCTGGCAGCATGAACTAAAACAGTTTAACTTATTTCTCCTAAGAATTCATTTCTTTGTTCAGAATTTCTCTGTTCTTTCTTTTAAGGCCAAGTAAATGGAAAATGCAGTATATGCATTGTTTTTCCCCCTTTTCTTCTCTGGCTTCTTTTTCCCTCCATAACCCCATTGAAAAGTGTCTCTCAGATTATCTCCTTGGATCTGATTCTTAGGAGTGTAATGGGATCAAAGGGACACACAGTTTCCATTGTTGTCACCAACAAAAGCAGAAAAATCTGATTAGAAGGACCCTGAAGTGAAAGTTATAGCCTTCAGTAAACTGGAAATGTGATTTAAGAACCTAAACAGATTTGTTCATTCAGCAAATATTTATTGAGCACTTACTGTGTGGCTCTAGTGTGAAACTGGCCCATGAAGAGTTCGACTCTGAGACACTGAGTATTGTGTCCCACTCCCATATTTGATGGAAACAATTCCTGATGTGAAATCAGGGATGGAGTGGAGAGAACACTGGCCTTGGAATCAGAAAGAGCTGGGTAGAAATCATGGCTCTGCTGGGTGATGTGGGACAAGTTACTTTACCTCTCTGAGTCTTAGTTTCCTTATTGGTAAATCTAGCCAACTCATAGGACTGATAGGAGTAAATGCAATGATTTAAATGATGGCATCAGCAGGTGTTCAGTAACAAATAGCTGCTATTATTTTTGTTATGATGATGATTATTATGGAGATGACTCTGAGATTGTATGAGCTTGGATGCTTTGGCAGTAGCTTCTAATGCCTCCCTAAGCATTTTGCCTCATGGAGCAAAAGCAATTCTGTGCATTTATGTGCATGCATGCGTATGTGTGTGCATGTATGTGTTTGAAATCTCTTGTGTGTGTGTACGTGTGTGTGTGTGTGTGTGTGTGTGTGTGTGTGTGTGTGTGTGTAATATAGGAAGTCTTTCCGCTGGAATTAGCCCCAGAGTGTGTATCAAGAGGATCCTTAAGGCAGCTGTTTGGTCCCCATTCTCCCTGCTCTGCTCCCTGAACCTTGAGAGCTCAGAGTGGAGGCACATGGGAGTGAGTTCACCAGTGAACCTTCAGCAGGAATCAGGCCTTACATAAT
>NW_026665093.1:0-1705 GCF_009828535.3 Hylobates moloch | reverse complement strand
GTGGGCATGAAGAGAGGCACCATTAGCACCTTCACACTCATGAAAGGCAGCACAAACTCAGGCCCAGTGCGGATTAAGGTTGTTCAGGAAACACTCCAGTGCCGTCCGTGTGCGGCGTCACACCTGGCTGGCAGGTAAGAATTTTACAGGTGTGCCATGCTTGAAAATGTAACGCCCAAGTGATACTGAGAACACTGCTGTCTTCTCCTTTTCACAATAACTAACCCACTCTTGGGACACCAGCTGAGGAACTGCGGGTCAAGAGCACTTCCCAATGCCTGCCGTGCAGAGAGCATGACAAGTGCAGGTCTCTGTGGCTCAGAAATAATCTCCATATTCAGTGCCATGTTAAGGAACGCATGTGTGTGAAAGGAGGGTCCTGCTCACAGCCCCTATTTTCCATGTCTCCACAATCACTTCATGAAAACTCGTTTCTTGTCCTACAGTATCTGCATTCAGTCAATTCGGTTGGTTTTTAGGTACAGACAGCTGTCGGCCTCTGTATCCCTGGGGTTCCTCTCAACCTGCCAAGCAGATGGTGAGACAATCTCAGAAAGCATTTTCTATCTTTCCAATCTCTATCCTATAAAGAACTGGGTGAGGGACCAGCTGAGTGAAGGTTACAGAGGTGAGCTGTGAGGCGTCGCCACCCCAGAGGGTGCTCTGCAGAAGAGTATGTCTCTATGCTACTTGAAGTCTTTGTATCAAGACCAAAGGAGAACAGTTCATTTTAAGAGAGTTCATTTATCGTCCGAAGGTGATAAATCGGTGGCTCAGATCTGGCAATGTTCTCCAAACTCAACTGTGTTTTCAAACTCAAATGGCTGTGGAACGTGATATGTTCTTATGAGAGATTCTGCTCCCTGAAACCCTAACTCTGCACTATCGAGTATCCTAGGAATGACCCTCCCTCCCAGGGTTCAACTCCACAGCATTCATTAGAGAGCACTTGAACAGCATTGGTGAGCCCTCAACTTCCTGTCACCTTTACTGGTAAGCTGGAGCTGCTGACACTCACTGATGCCACTTGCCCTCCTGGGTCAGTGAGAAATCTCCTTTTTTAACACCAACTCTTCTGTCAGCACGGTGGATCCCATCCCACATTTATAGAATACTTTTCTCCAAATCACCTCTTCTTGAAGACTTTCTCCCTCTCTGCCAGAGATTTCCCCCAATACAAATGTGTTTCCTGTTCCCATCCTGCTCCCCACAGCTCCCCAGGTGCATCCTCTCATTTGCTTACAGCATCAGGCCCTGTTGCCAGCTCCTCACCTCCCATCTCTCATTAACCCACCTCACCCACCCCCATCACTTGCCGAGACTCCTCTTGCCAAGGTCCTCGGAGTCTTGACGCCTACAAACCAGAGTCCTTCACCCTAAGGCTCCACTCCCCAAGCTGGCCTTAATCTTGTCCAGGGAATGGCCATTGGCCTAGCTCCTGGGGACTAACACTTACGTGTGAGTTACCCTGTTCCAATCTGTGTGCAATCCCTCTATGCCTGCCTTCACGGGTAGGCTGCCTGCTTCAGATTCTGAGCCACCATGGGTAATGGCTCACCTATATCACCCTAGTTGCTTCTTGTTCCTCTTCTCTGCCCCAACCTTCCTCCCAACTGTGGTCTGCTTTCCCCAAAGCAGTCGCCATAACCTCTTAAATTAAGAACACTGCACTCCCCTGCTCAACTGAGTGTCCCCATCAAACTGG
>NW_026665092.1:0-1705 GCF_009828535.3 Hylobates moloch | reverse complement strand
CCCTTTTCCTTTCCTTACTTAGACATCTAGTACTGTATGTATGCAAAAGTTAAAAATAAATGAGATAGCTTAAAATAATTAGATTTAAAAAGGGTTATCTTAGCCTGTTTGGGCTGCTAAAACAAAATACCAAAGATTGGGTGGCTTCTAAACAACAGAAATTTATTGCTTGCAGTTCTGGAGGCCAGGAAGTCCAAGATCAAGATGCTGGTAGATTGGGTTCTGGTAAGGGCATGCTTCCTCATAGAGGGCCATCTTCTCACCGTAATTTCATGTGGCGCAAGTGTTAACGGTTTTCTCTGGGGCCTCTTTTATAAGGGCACTAATCACATTCATGAGGGTTTACCTCCCAGAGACTCCACTTCCTAATACCATTACCTTGAGGGTTAGGATTTCAACATATGAATTTTAGAAGAATATAGTAAGAGCACAGCAGATGTGAATAAAAATATCTCATCCTGGAATGAGTACAGAAGCAAAAAGTCATGCTTAACGTTCTTGAGCACCTACCACATGCCATGCAGTGTGTTAGGAACTGGGGATACATGGTCTCTCAGATCTGGCATGATAGGGCACATAGAGCTGCCTTTTTTTTTTTTTTTTTTTTTTTTTTGACAGAGTCTCACTCTGTTGCCCAGGCTGGAGTGTAGTGGTGTGATCTTGGCTTGCTGCAATCTCTGCCTCCTGGGTTCAAGCAATCCTTGTGCCTCAGCCTCCCAAATAGCTGGGATTACAGGTGCATACCACCACACCCAGCTAATTTTTGTGTTTTTAGTCGAGACGGGGTTTCAGCATGTTGGCCAGGCTGGTCTTGAACTCCTGGCCTCAAGTGATCTGCCTGCCTTGACCTCCCAAAGTGATGGGATTACAGGCGAGAGCCACCATGCCCAGCCAAGCTTTGCTTTTTTTTAAGGTTCAAATAGCTACATGGTCAGACACCATCCTTAACTTCTAGTGTTTCTTATGATTATACATTTACCAAGTTTGGTAAATGTTTACAAGGGAAACCAATATTCAAATGTGTCACCCTTAACTAGGAACCAACTGTTGTTGACTTCAGGCCAAAACTCAGTTTCCTAAACTGACCACAGCAGGTAGTACAGTATCAGGAACTAAGTTGAACTTGGATGTTCTAGAGGGCTTTCAAAAGAAGGTGCAGAGGGGCTGGGCGCCGTGGCTCATGCCTGTAACCCCAGCACTTTGGGAGGCCGAGGTGGGCGGATCATGAGGTCAGGAGTTCAAGACCAGCATGACCAACATGGAGAAACCCCGTCTCTACTAAAAAAAAATACAAAAATTAGCCAGGCGTGGTGGGGCACACCTGTAATCTCAGCTGCTCAGGAGGCTAAGGCAGAAGAATCGCTTGAACCCGGGAGGTGGAGGTTGCAGTGAGCGGAGAATGAGCCATTGCACTCCAGCCTGGGCAACAGAGCAAGACTCTGCCTCAAAAAAAAAAGGTGCAGAGGGGCCAGGCGTGGTGGCTCATGCCTGTCCCAGCACTTTGGGAGGCCAAGGCAGGATCACTTAAGGCCCGGAGTTCGAGACCAGCTTGGCCAACATGGTGAAAGCCTATCTCTACTAAAAATATAAAAATTAGCTGGATGTGGTGGTGCACGCCTATAATCACAGCTACTCCGAAGGCTGAGGCAGGATAATCTCTTGAACCTGGGTGGCAGAGGTTGCAGTGAGCAGAGATCATGCCACT
>NW_026665091.1:0-1705 GCF_009828535.3 Hylobates moloch | reverse complement strand
TTATGAATCTGGGTGCTCCTGTGTTGGGTGCATATATATTTAGGATATTTAGCTCTTCTTGTTGAATTGATCCCTTTACTATTATGTAATGGCCTTCTTTGTCTCTTATGATCTTTGTTGGTTTAAAGTCTATTTTATCAGAGACTAGGATTGCAACCCCTGCCTTTTTTTGTTTTCCAGTTGCTTGATAGATCTTCCTCCATCCCTTTATTTTGAGTCTATGTGTGTCTCTGCACGTGAGATGGGTTTCCTGAATACAGCACACTGATGGGTCCTGACTCCTTATCCAGTTTGCCAGTCTGTGTCTTTTGATTGGAGCATTTAGCCCATTTACATTTAACGTTAATATTGTTATGTGTGAATCTGATCCTGTCATTATGATGTTAGTTGGTTATTTTGCTCGTTTGTTGCTATAGTTTCTTCCTAGCCTCGATGGTCTTTACAATTTGGCATGTTTTTGCAGTGGCTGGTACCGGTTGTTCCTTTCCATGTTTAGTGCTTCCTTCAGGAGCTCTTTTAGGGCAGGCCTGGTGGTGACAAAATCACTCAGCGTTTGCTTGTCTGTAAAGTATTTTATTTCTCCTTCACTTATGAAGCTTAGTTTGGCGGGATAGCAAATTCTGGGTTGAAAATTCTTTTCTTTAAGAATGTTGAATATCGGCCCCCACTCTCTTCTGGCTTGTAGAGTTTCTGCTGAGAGATCAGCTGTTAGTCTGATGGGCTTCCCTTTGTGGGTAACCCGACCTTTCTCTCTGGCTGCCCTTAACATTTTTTCCTTCATTTCAACTTTGGTGAATCTGACAATTATGTGTCTTGGAGTTGCCCTTCTCGAGGAGTATCTTTGTGGCGTTCTCTGTATTTCCTGAATCTGAATGCTGGCCTGCCTTGCTAGATTGGGGAAGTTCTCCTGGATAATATCTTGCAGAGTGTTTTCCAACTTGGTTCCATTCTCCCCATCATTTTCAGGTACACCGATCAGACGTAGGTTTGGTCTTTTCACATAGTCCCAAATTTCTTGGAGGCTTTGTTCATTTCTTTTTATTCTTTTTTCTCTAAACTTCCCTTCTCTCTTCATTTCATTCATTTCATCTTCCATCAGTGATACCCTTTCTTCCAGTTGATCGCATCTGCTACTGAGGCTTCTGCAATCTTCGCGTAGTTCTCGAAACTTGGCTTTCAGCTCCATCAGCTCCTTTAAGCCCTTCTCTCCATTGGTTATTCTAGTTATCCATTCTTCTAATTTTTTTTCAAAGTTTTTAACTTCTTTGCTATTGTTTTGAATTTCCTCTCGTAGCTCAGAGTAGTTTGATCGTCTGAAGCCTTCTTCTCTCAACTCATCAAAGTCATCCTCCATCCAGCTTTGTTCTGTTGCTGGTGAGGAACTGCGTTCCTTTGGAGGAGGAGAGGTGCTCTGTTTTTTAGAGTTTCCAGTTTTTCTGCTCTGTTTTTTCCCCATCTTTGCGGTTTTATCTACTTTTTGTCTTTGGTGATGGTGATGTACAGATGGGTTTTTGGTGTTGAAGTCCTTTCTGTTTGTTAGTTTTCCTTCTACCAGACAGGACCCTCAGCTGCAGGTCTGTTGGAGTTTACTAGAGGTCCACTCCAGACCCTGTTTGGCTGGGTGTCAGCAGCGGTGGCTGCAGAACAGCGGATTTTCGATGAGGTGTCAGTCTGACCCTACTGGGGGGGTGCCTCCCAGTTAGGC
>NW_026665090.1:538-1706 GCF_009828535.3 Hylobates moloch | reverse complement strand
AAAGCAACATTCTCTGGTAGGAAAGCATTATACATCCCTCCAAAAAGAGCAGTGAAGACAGAACTACAAACAAACAATTCCCTCCCCAAAATACAGATAGTGGCCAGTGCTTTGTTTTTATTCTCATCAAGTTAGGTGTCTTAGAAACTGTATCTTAACATAAACCACCTTGAAAAAATGCTGGTAAGATTCATTTATTTGCTCAACAAATAAATCTACTAAGTGCCAGGGCTTGTTTCAAATTTTTAGGGTACAGTAGTGAGCAGCCTGCCCTTGAGGAGTTTATATTCCAGTGTGGGAAGACAGACTCATAAACACTTAAAGACATACACAAGCAAAAAAAAAAAAAAAAAAAAAGAATGAAATTGCTTCAAGTTGCGATAAATGCCAAAGAAAATAAAACAGGGCTATGAGTCAGAGAGTGGCTTGGGAAGAAGGGCTTTTGGAGACGGCTGAGAAGTAGCCAGCCAAGAAAAGTTCTAGGGGGCGAGTGTCCACTTGAGGGAGAGCAACAACTATGGTAAGCAACTAGGGTTTTATTCTATTTGTGATGGAGTTTACAGGGTTTTAAGCAGGAGAGTGATATGAATAGTTAAAAAGATCATTCTGATCAATTTAAATATCATCAGTAGTGGCACAACCAGCCATTTTGTGCCTCCTAGAATTTGGAGGACACAGTGTCACTTATGAAATTGTCTCGCTGGGACACAGCTCGTTGCAGTCTTCACTCTGTCACTTGCACGGGCTGTGACCTTAGCTAAGTTTTCTCACCTGTGCAGTGGGCTTGCTAACAGCCTCCACTTCATAAGGTTCCTATGGAAATGTAGCACCATGCCTGGCGTTTAGCAGGTGCTTAGTAAGTGTTGGCTTCCATGTTCCTGGCCTTGTCTGTTTTCCTCTATCTGAGTTGTACTCATTCTTCTGGGCCTATCTTAGACCTGCCCTTTCACTCAATGTGGAATTCACCACGAGGCCCACCAGTTATACGTGGCTTCTCACTTCTCAGATGGTGGGGCAGCCGGGCAGAGGCGCTCCTGACCTCCCAGACGTGGCTGATGCTGGGCAGAGGCGCTCCTCACTTCCCAGACGGTGCGGGGGCAGGGCAGAGGCGCTCCTCACTTCCCAGATAGTGCTCCCAGAGCAGGGCAGAGGCGCTCCTCAGTTCACA
>NW_026665090.1:0-528 GCF_009828535.3 Hylobates moloch | reverse complement strand
GACTTGAGCCAGAACCAATGGCTGATCTAAGATGGGGACTTAAACCCTAGGTTCACAGAAGCTTCATTTTAGGGACGCTGGAAGCTATATTAATAGTGATTTGGGGTTTCTTTCCTAAATACTGCTCTTTAGTAACAAGTGTTGAAGTAGGCTATCTCCATTTTGACTTTGGAGAAGGCTAATTCACACAGCAGCAGTTGCTTCTTGACATCATCAATGCATGGGAGTACTGGGAGAGAGAATGCAACCAGGCAGAAAGACTAATTGCTACCCTTGGTCTCTAATAAATCTAAGTTGCTTTCTGTTGAAAGCAACATGTTAGCACCTCCAACATACATTTTATTATTGTTAGTTTCACCGTCAGTTACAATGATAAAGCACCATGGAAGTGGCTTTATGGCTATTAACACAATTACTGAGGTATGCTTACATTTGGAATTACTAAGATATTATACCAAAGCATCCACAGAAATAAAAATACAATTAAAATCAAAATTCTACAGTAAGAATCTGAAAGACTGCCCTCTC
>NW_026665089.1:0-1706 GCF_009828535.3 Hylobates moloch | reverse complement strand
TCTACAGAAAGAGTGTTTCAGAACTGCTCAATCAAAACTAAGGTTCAACTCCCTTAGTTGAATGCACAGAATAGGAATTAGTTTCACAGAATGCTTCTATGTGGTTTTTATTGGAAGATATTCCTTTTTCTACCATAGGCCCCTTAGTGTTCAGAATGTCCCCTTGCAGTTTCTACAGAAAGAGTTTTTCAGAACTGCTCAATAAAAAGTCAGCTTCAACTCTGTTAGTTGAATGCACAGAACAGAAAGATGTTTCACAGAATACTTCTGTGTAGTTTTGATTTGAAGATATTGCTTTTTCCACTATAGGCCCCTTAGCACTCCGAACGTCCACTTGCAATTTCTACAGAAAGTGTGTTTCAGAACGGCTCAATCAAAAGTAAGTTTCAACTCTGTAAGTTGAATGCACAGGTCCGAAAGAAGTTTCGAAGAATGCTTCTATGTAGTTTTTATTTGAAGTTATTCCTTTTTCCACTATAGGCCCCTTGGGGCTCCGAATGTCCACTTGCAGTTTCTACAGAAAGAGTGTTTCAGAACTGCTCTATCAACAGTAAGCTTCAACTCTGTTAGTTGAATGTACAGAACAGAAAGAAGATTCACAGAATGCTTCTGTGTAGTTTTTATTTGAAGATATTGCTTTTTCCACTATAAGCGAATTAGCACTCCGATTGTCCCCTTGCAGTTTCTACAGAAAGAGTGTTTCAGAACTGCTCAATCAAGTGTAAGCTTCTACTCTGTTAGTTGAGTGCACAGAACAGAAAGAAGTTTCACCGAATGCTTCTGTGTAGTTTTATTTGCAGATATTTCTTCTTCCACTGTAGGCGCCTTAGCGCTCGAAATGTCCCCTTGCAGTTTCTACAGAAAGAGAGTTTCATAACTGCTCAATCAAAAGTAAGCTTCAACTCTGTTAGTTGAATGCATGGAACAGAATAAATTTTCACAGAATACTTCTGTGTAGTTTTTATTTGAAGATATTCCTTTTTCCACTATAGGCCCCTTAGCACTCTGAATGTCCCCTTGCAGTTTCTACAGAAATAGTGTTTCAGAACTCCTCAATCAAAAGTAAGCTGCAACTCTGTTAGTTGAATGCAAAGAACAGGAAGAAGTTTCACAGAATGCTTCTGTGTAGTTTTTATTGGAAGATATTCCTTTTTCCACTATAGGCCCCTTAGCGTTCCAAATGTATCCTTGCAGTTTCTACAGAAAGAGTTTTTCAGAACTGCTCAATAAAAAGTCAGCTTCATCTCTGTTAGTTGAATGCACAGAACAGAAAGAAGTTTCACAGAATACTTCTGTGTAGTTTTTATTTGAAGATTTTTCTTTTTCCATTATAGGCCCGTTAGCACTCCGGACGTCCACTTGCAATTTCTACAGAAAATGTGTATCAGAACTGCTCAATCAAAAGTAAGTTCCAACTCTGTAAGTTGAATGCACAGGTCAGAAAGAAGTTTCGCAGAATGCTTCAATGGAGTTTTTATTTGAATTATTCCTTTTTCCACTATAGGCCCCTTGGCGCTCCGAATGTCCACTTGCAGTTTCTACAGAAAGAGTGTTTCATAACTGCTCAATCAGAAGTAAGCTTCAACTCTGTTAGTAGAATGCACAGATCAGAAAGTAATTCCCAGAAAGCTTCTGTGTAGTTTTTATTTGAAGATATTCCTTTTTCCACTATAGGCGAATTAGCGCTCCGATTGTCCCCTTGCAGT
>NW_026665088.1:0-1706 GCF_009828535.3 Hylobates moloch | reverse complement strand
GATTCCAAGGATGAGCCCTCCCTGAGGCTCCCACAGCAGCACTGCCGCCCCCAGACCCACCACAAGCCCCGTGTCCATCCAGCCTTCGAGAACCTGGCCCCTCACACACACCTGCCCCACTCCTCACACCTGGCTTTCCTCTGAAAAGTGGAACTGGTTCCACCTGGGCCAGCTGGAGAAGGGCCTCTGGAAATCACTATTTTGGGGATTCATTCCAATCATCCATTCATTTATTCACCAAATACCCACTGTCCACCTTTCTTTACCAGGCCAGGGGTGATGGGTCAAGTGGAACACATGTCCCAAGGAGCTTTCCTCTCTTTAGAGACAGACAGGCGGACTCTCAGACCATGAGGTGCCCTCTGGGCTAGGGGGTGCCCAGGGCTGGATGCAATGGAGGGCCTCGCCCACAGGAGGTGCTGGTGGGTACAGATGTGAAGGCCACCATGGGGTGAGGGTGTTCAGACAGAGGACCTAGCATGTGCCCAGGCCCAGGGTGTGACCTGGGGCAGGTGTGGGCCTGCTCTATCTGGAAGGCTTCCTGACTCTGCCAACAATAGGCTATGGCTGGATAAGGCTTCATGTCGATTTTTAACATTTAATACATTTTGATTATGTAACTAAACATTATTGTGATAAAAATTATGAAATATGGAAAAGTTAAAAACACAAACCAGCAAACCCCTTCTCTCCCTAAATAACTGCTTCAACAGTATTTTCTGACTTTTTTCCCCATGTATCTGCAGCTATAAACGTAAGTTGCACAAGATAGTATCCTTCCCCATATTCTTCTTTGGAGCTGGATTTTTCACTCAGCAGTGAATAGAGGCAGCCTTTAAACAGGCCAGGCATTGTGAGGGCCCTGAGAAAGGAGACCGACCATGTTGCTGGGTGACCTTGGGCAAGTCTCGCCCTCCTCAGAGCCTGGATTTTCTCAGTCCAGTGAAGGGCAGGAAGGGCTGCAGTAGGACTACATCAGTGCTTCCCAAACTCAGAACTGCCACGTGGAGCTGTGTGAGCTGTCACTGCACAACCCCAGGGGCAGGAGCATTCTTGTCATAGCCTCTGTGAGTGGGGCTCCTGTCCAAAAGTGTGCTGTGCCAACCTGGGGCCCACAAAAGGATTTTAGGCAATATTCAGATGCATTTATTTTTACCATTACCTTCTATTTGTAGTAAATGGGACTGATTCTCACCGGGAAGGCTTGTTAAACCACGGGTCGCTGAACCCACGCCTCAGAGGCTCTGATTCAGGAGGTCTGGGGTGGCACCTGAGAATCTGCATTTCTAACAAGTTCTCAGGTGATGGTGATGCTGATGCTGCTGGCTCAGGGACCGCACTTTGAGAACCACTAATCACAAATTTCCTTTAATTCATTTATTTAAGGCAGGGTTTTGCTCTGTCACCCAGGCTGGAGTATAATGGTGCAATCACGGCTCACGGCAGCCTCGACCTCCCAGGCTCAAGCAATCCTCTTGCCTCACTTCCCAAGTAGCTGAAACCATAGGTGCATGTCACCATGCCTGGATATTTTTATAATTTTTGTAGAGACAGAGTTTCACCATGTTGCTCAGGCTGGTCTTGAACTCCTGGGCTCAAGCAATTCACCCGCTTTGGCCTCCAAAAGCAAAAGTTTCCTTTTTAAAGACATGTATTTAGGTTTTAAAAATGAGTTGACTTAAAGCACATCAATAGATCTTCAACAC
>NW_026665087.1:0-1706 GCF_009828535.3 Hylobates moloch | reverse complement strand
GATTCCAAGGATGAGCCCTCCCTGAGGCTCCCACAGCAGCACTGCCGCCCCCAGACCCACCACAAGCCCCGTGTCCATCCAGCCTTCGAGAACCTGGCCCCTCGCACACACCTGCCCCACTCCTCACACCTGGCTTTCCTGTGAAAAGTGGAACTGGTTCCACCTGGGCCAGCTGGAGAAGGGCCTCTGGAAATCACTATTTTGGGGATTCATTCCAATCATCCATTCATTTATTCACCAAATACCCACTGTCCACCTTTCTTTACCAGGCCAGGGGTGATGGGTCAAGTGGAACACATGTCCCAAGGAGCTTTCCTCTCTTTAGAGACAGACAGGCGGACTCTCAGACCATGAGGTGCCCTCTGGGCTAGGGGGTGCCCAGGGCTGGATGCAATGGAGGGCCTCGCCCACAGGAGGTGCTGGTGGGTACAGATGTGAAGGCCACCATGGGGTGAGGGTGTTCAGACAGAGGACCTAGCATGTGCCCAGGCCCAGGGTGTGACCTGGGGCAGGTGTGGGCCTGCTCTATCTGGAAGGCTTCCTGACTCTGCCAACAATAGGCTATGGCTGGATAAGGCTTCATGTCGATTTTTAACATTTAATACATTTTGATTATGTAACTAAACATTATTGTGATAAAAATTATGAAATATGGAAAAGTTAAAAACACAAACCAGCAAACCCCTTCTCTCCCTAAATAACTGCTTCAACAGTATTTTCTGACTTTTTTCCCCATGTATCTGCAGCTATAAACGTAAGTTGCACAAGATAGTATCCTTCCCCATATTCTTCTTTGGAGCTGGATTTTTCACTCAGCAGTGAATAGAGGCAGCCTTTAAACAGGCCAGGCATTGTGAGGGCCCTGAGAAAGGAGACCGACCATGTTGCTGGGTGACCTTGGGCAAGTCTCGCCCTCCTCAGAGCCTGGATTTTCTCAGTCCAGTGAAGGGCAGGAAGGGCTGCAGTAGGACTACATCAGTGCTTCCCAAACTCAGAACTGCCACGTGGAGCTGTGTGAGCTGTCACTGCACAACCCCAGGGGCAGGAGCATTCTTGTCATAGCCTCTGTGAGTGGGGCTCCTGTCCAAAAGTGTGCTGTGCCAACCTGGGGCCCACAAAAGGATTTTAGGCAATATTCAGATGCATTTATTTTTACCATTACCTTCTATTTGTAGTAAATGAGACTGATTCTCACCGGGAAGGCTTGTTAAACCACGGGTCGCTGAACCCACGCCTCAGAGGCTCTGATTCAGGAGGTCTGGGGTGGCACCTGAGAATCTGCATTTCTAACAAGTTCTCAGGTGATGGTGATGCTGATGCTGCTGGCTCAGGGACCGCACTTTGAGAACCACTAACCACAAATTTCCTTTAATTCATTTATTTAAGGCAGGGTTTTGCTCTGTCACCCAGGCTGGAGTATAATGGTGCAATCACGGCTCACGGCAGCCTCGACCTCCCAGGCTCAAGCAATCCTCTTGCCTCACTTCCCAAGTAGCTGAAACCATAGGTGCATGTCACCATGCCTGGATATTTTTATAATTTTTGTAGAGACAGAGTTTCACCATGTTGCTCAGGCTGGTCTTGAACTCCTGGGCTCAAGCAATTCACCCGCTTTGGCCTCCAAAAGCAAAAGTTTCCTTTTTAAAGACATGTATTTAGGTTTTAAAAATGAGTTGACTTAAAGCACATCAATAGATCTTCAACAC
>NW_026665086.1:1583-1706 GCF_009828535.3 Hylobates moloch | reverse complement strand
TTGGTTTCAAAGAACATCTTTATTTCTGCCTTCATTTCACTATGTACCCAATAGTCATTCAGGAGCAGGTTGTTCAGTTTCCATGTAGTTGAGTGGTTTTGAGTGAGTTTTTTTTTTTTTTTT